>NW_020654972.1:2704436-2727438 GCF_003589595.1 Hyposmocoma kahamanoa | reverse complement strand
TTCGTAGGGTTGCCAGTTTTCATAAATTTTTAAATAGTTATGTAGTTGTTGTCGATAGTTTTATCGATAGATTGTGAAAGAAGATAAAATTTTGCCAAAAATTACTGAATTGTGGATGTTACGACGTTCTAAAGATTACTAATTGCGTTATTGCCATCTTTATTCTTATTTTAACAGTTGGCCTACTGGTATCGAAACTATATTTGTTCATATACATTTAACAAGAATAATCGGATTTGATTATCTATATTGAATTAAAATCAAAAACTTTAAAACGTGTCTTTGCATTATTGTGTTTGTGTTTTTCATAAACATAGTTCTAAATACTGGGTATGTATGTCTGAACCTACAAAAATTCACAATTCAAATGCACTTGTTATGGAGTAATTGGATTAATAATGGGTCGAGGATGATTTAAATGAAACAAGTTCGGCTATTTATTCGATAAGCATGATCAGTCGATAGTCGAAAGAATATTTATCGACTGCAATCACTAACTGCTCGCAAGCTGGCAACTCTTTTGTACAACGAACTGTCATTTTACTCCGTCTTCATAAAAGACAGACTATGCCCATAGACAGGATCACTATGGATAATTTGAAACTCATAATGAACTTGCTTGCCTACAGTCTCTTACTTGTTCTTCTCAAGGGACCTCACGACTGAGTAATAAATAGTATTTTCAGTTGGATTATTGCTAGTGTAATTAGTACATTTTTGAAATAAAAATAATTTTTAATTTACTGTCATATAAAAATAAGATCATGAAAAGTACTTCATAAAAGTAATTCATCTATAGCAAATATACAAAGAAAAAAGTACCTAAAGATTAGTTTATTAACAATAAATTTGTGAGTTTACAACAATTACATGTATACACGTACCTACACGAATTAATAATTTATATCTTTCATGATAAATACATAAGTATAAACAAATAAGTAAGCACTTACAAGCATATGGAACTAATATGTAAGAAAACTGCTTTCAAAAATACCAGGGACGTTTTCACGTATAACATCGATCGGTATCGCGACGACGCGTTCCGGTCGAGTGCATCCGTGCATGCATGCATATTTGAACGCATTCAGTTCGCAACATATTAAATTTCAAACGGATTTACTCTTATGACGCACGCTGCTCGAATTCACCCCACCAATTACATTTGCATCGATTTAAAAAAAAACTTATTCCCTCACTACCTTGATATTTTACTTTATTCTATGTGTTTTTTTTTAGTTACAATTGTGGCAGCGGCTTCGAAAATTACGATACCTACCTATAAAATTCCGGAATAAGGCTTCGAAATTCAAATAAAACGATCTAATATTTCACGTTCGAATAGCAAATTTGTATTAGCACCTGGCGAAATTCGTATAACCAATCGCAAGCAGACAAAATTGTTACGTCAATATCCCCCTCACTGACCAATGGCCGACCGGTTTAACACCCCAAGCTCGTGCTCTATCCAGTTGGTCCAGTCGTGTTCCCTAAAGTGTAGCTTTCTGTCTCGCCACGCGCACGATTGACGCGGGGACAGGTTTGTATAGTTTTTTATGGGTTATAAAAATGATGATGGACCTCGGATGTTGGTTTAACACTTACGCCGGATAAACATTTACCTTTTGTCGATTCGAGACAGGTACTCACCACAAAGGAAGTTTGACACGGGCCGTTTGTTTGACCACTTAGTGGCCATAACTTGACAGGGGGATACATTGATACTTTTTGAGATTTTTCTCCCTAAATACAAGTTTATTTTGTGGTGATGCGACTTTTGACGCGTGTAACCGACCTGTTTTGGGATGAAAGAGAATAATAGAAACCGTTTGTAAATAATGGGACGAAAAATAAATTTGAATTATAATGTCATAGGGCTCAGTAATGCAGTAACCAGTTACCTACTTAGAGAACATTTTACGCCTTCTGTGGCTTCTAGAAAGCACTTACGAGTTTCCTTTGTTAAAATTCATTGAGTGTTCCTAATAGAATATTTTAACTATTCCATTAAACAATGGGTTGCCAATAATCTGCACATTTCAAAAGCGTTGAGTCCAGGGAGTGCAGAGGGCCGCAGTCCTCATAATCCCGCCCTAATGCCCTGTCCTCTGCAAGGGACATTTCCATTTATTATTGAGCACTTAATTTATGTGTTTTGTTATGGACCGACAACCGGCCGACCGTGCGCCAAATAAATGGCACGGATTGCCTACCGAAACCGATACAAATTCCTGCTATACATCAAAAGGAATTGAAATAGAGTTCCAGTATCAAACTTAAGTCGCTTACAACGTTTTGCAGTTAGTAAGAAAAATTTATTCGTCTGACGCTTTAAAACAAAACACCATAGCACTATTCAAAACTCTTTGTGTTGCAAATAGCGTCTTTTTTCCTTTAACCTTCATTTGTTGTTTTAAATCATTTCGAAAATTCGAAATATGAAGTTTTAGAAGAGTTCCATATAAAACGCTTTGCAATTTCGCTTTTGTTGCCAGACTTTAAAGTAGGAATTTGTGCTAAGTCTGTATGGAGTTAAATCTTTATGCAAAATGTCGTGATCGCTTAAGAATTGTTTAGACAATGTGCGCGGCAATCCGTTCGCATCAGAGCCAGGTCTTGTAAGGGGTGAAATGACATTTGGAGCAAATGTAAATCCTTTAGAATTTGGAGGTCATTTTTCAAAATGTGATTGAACTCCAGTTCTTATAAGCAAGTACAATTTGTTTTGAAAAGAAACCAAATGGTCACATTTTATGATACTGCTATTACAATATAGCGGAAACAAATAAAAGTTTTCATTGCACTACCACGTCTTCTATTATTTATTTCATTAAATATTATAGGTATAAATTACTGCATACTTCGTTTATTAATACATACAAAAATTTACCCGAAATATATAGCAATATAGTTTTAACCACTGTCCCCACACTAGACATTCGATCCACTCACAGCTTCTAAATAGGTATAAAGTAGTTTTACGGTTTTTAAATGAGTAATAACATAATGTACATTACGTAACAACATCTTGTTATATAAAGTATATCTATATGACAAAAAAAATATCCTTTTACTAATGTATCTATCATCCTTGAATTAGAAACCAATACAGAAAGTACGAAAGTAACACTTATGTTGATTACAAAAGGGCGCAATTTTCATAACTAAAAATGATAATAAAAAAATACGAATAAGCAAATGAGTCAGCGGCAAAGTGCTCTAATATAATATTCCATATGTAACGAAAAGAGAACGCTTCAAACTCGCACACATAAGCCTATGAAAGCATAAAAAATCAAAAAAATTCCATGTGAACCGAAACACATGGAGAGTAAACCGACGAAGTAGATACTTACAAAAATATGAAATTCACCACAACATTTGCCAGGGACGGGTGAGCTGAGGACCGTTTGCAAAAAAATACTTTGGTATTGTACAGTAACGCAATTGGGATACCTAAATATAATTTTTGTTCCGCCGCCAAGGGGTAACGTGAGCATTGCTGCGTTCCGGTTTTGAAAGGTAAAGGTGTTGGTGAAATTACAGTCATGTGGGATTTGTCTACTTAAAGCTCTGAGTGGCACTGCACCTGCCATGGACTGACGTGTCGTTTACCACCAGGCGCATAACTTGTTCGTCCCGTCGCATGGCATCATAAAAAATTTGCAAAATTTATTTCTGTCTAATACTAAAAAAAACAAACTATAGCTTTAGGCAAATTTTTCATGCTAACGTATTTTCATTTAACACTTCGCATCTTGAACTCGTGTTACACTCGCTTTATAATGAGTTATACATATATAAAAAAGGAAGACGACGATTAATGCGAATATTCGCTTTTACGACAAAAATATCAGATACGCCAATTAGTGAAGAGAAAGACGGTATTTGAAGCGATCATATTAGAAAAAATGTAACCCACTGTTAGCAAAATATAAATTAAAATTACTGTTTATGGCATACAATGCTTGACCACTTCGGTGGCCTAACGGTTTGCACTTACACACAGGTTTGGATGCGGAGGTCCCGGGCTCGATTCCCTGTACGACCAATTTGGGAAGTGAACTTTTCTAAAGTGGCTCTGGTCTGGATATTCTGGGTAGCGCCTCCGAGTGAATTCCGTTGTTCTGGTACTCATAGTACATAGGAATTCCCTAGTTTAAGACCAGGTAATCGGTGTGATCGTCTGGCACGCTATTATCGTTATTTAAAAAATATTAATTAATAATAAAGCAAACAGGTAACTAATTTCAATGTAATCCCTTGCAATATTTATACTATTGCTAGAGCTCAGTTGGTAAGAGTGGCCCTGGTGTGGCGACATCCGCTGATTCAAATCCAGTTAGATCGAAGGAAATATTTTTTTGGATTATTTGACCAATATAATAACTTATTCTTTCTATTTTTTAAATTTTCATTGAATTGATATTCAATTATTTTTTGATAAATTACTCTACTAGTTTGTTATAATTATTAATACAAAGATCGAACACTTAGAAAAAATTCCTTCGATCTGGCCTGATTCGAACCGACGTCTTCTAGCATACCGTGTCAGACGCTATACCAACTAAGCCACGGAACCAACCAGCGGACCTCACGAATTATTCTGTGTGCTCGTTGTCGTGTCTTTGTATTTGGTTTTTCAACGACTTTTTAGTCGTAACGCCATCTATGAGAAATCTATGAAAGTTTTCTCAGTTGTCACATAAATACTAGTCTTCCGTGATCCAGACCATATTTTTTTATTTATTTTACATAAATTTACGAGTAAAATATTGCGATTAGAAATAAACCTCAATGTTTTTGTACGTACACTTTTTATGCAAGCGGTACTTGTTCACTCGTCCATAATGCGAGTTGATAGGTAGATGTATTAAAAAATAGTATAATGTATACTTGAATACGACAAATATATAATATACACTCTTTGTATAGCCGATCACATGTAACTGGTAAAGGATTACATATCAGTTTATATTGTATTACTTTCCAGATATTAGATTTCAGATTTTAAGTAAGTGATATAACGTTTTATTAGACAAAAATATATTATACGTACTTCAAGTAGCAGTAGAGCTCCTTGTGAAAAATTTCGTTAAGAGAAGCACTGCCAGCAACATTAACGTGAACAATACTGCGTCTCGGTTTTGAAAGGTGACATTACATGCACATGGGACTTGTCAACTTATGTCTTAGGGTGACGGGCACAGTGGCAGTGTCCCCCAAATCTATGCGATTTAAGCTCTGAGTGGTACTGTACCTATTATGGACAGGCCTGTCGCTGATCACCAGGTGGACTTGTTCGTCCCATCACTTAATATTATAAAAGAGAGAGAAAAAAAAACGTAGTTACAAGTGTAACTGTATGACACACAGGTATTACAACATTCATACGTATTCTCCACAAGTGTATCGGTCGCTTTCTAGAATAGTGTCCTATCTCAAAAGCATCTAATTCACAAGGACATGATTTAAAAAAGCTGAGACATGTCTGCCACTCAAAATTGACATATCGTAGACCATCTCAATGTTGTAATGTGATTATTTCAACCAATGAAAAGTTCGTTATTCCATTCGCAATAAAATTTAGCATTTTCTGAACCAATCTCAGTACAGAGTACTAAAAAAACCGACCTCAAAAGTCATTCATCCCCGAGTTTGCCACCCTTAGAAGTAGAATATTTTCTTCAATTTTAAATGGGACCACATCCGAGGTACCCTCTTTACAACAAAAAAGAATCGTCAGAATCGATTCACAAATGCCGAAATTATCGCGTAACATACATACAAAAAAAACATTCAGCACAAATAATCGAATTGAGAACCTCCTCCTTTCAAGTTGGTTAATAAAATGTTGAATTATAATAACAATGTTCACATGAAACACTGGCCACACACACAAAGAATAACATCAATCGTCTTGATTTCGATTAAACGATCCTGCTATATCTAGTATTTCATATAATGAACGTTGTTATCATAATTCAGCCTATTTTTATCGTTCTTCCAAATACGTCCATGGGTATAGATATAAAGATAAGGCGCTATTACTAACAATGTATATTTATGCTATAAAAGTGCTTTTGTTTGTTTTACAGTTATTCCCCTCCAATAACCTTATGCAAAATGCAGCCGTATAAGTACATCTTAGAGCATTCACGCATAAATTCCGATCAAAGAGAGACAGCGGTCTCCATTAGTCAGCTATTGACACAGACAGACAGACAGATCGCCACGTGGCACTGTCCTCCTAGACCACTACTATTGGAACTAGTTCGAGATCAATTATGAGTTTTTTTGTCCACTGTGACGATGATACAGTAATCTACGCACTCTAATTAATGTAAATCCTAGACAAATAGTCCCTAGAAAATTAAGTCCGCCATTTGTATTGTTTTGTGTGCAATAAAGTTTAAGTAATAAAATAATAATAGATTTCTACGTTATTTAGTTGTTTTCATAGCTCGTTGTCTACTACTATTACTATAAAATTTTTGTGCAGTTGTAATTAATTGACTAACTTATCACCATCATCAACTCATTTATGTGTTCCACTATAGGGCACGGGTTTCCTATCAGGCAAGTGTTTTTTTTTTTCAAAAAGCCATAGTATCCTAATGGTTTAACCTACCGCTTCTAAAGTAGAGGCCGTGAATTCGAATCAGAGCCCGTGCCTCTGAGTTTCTCGGAATTTATGTGCGAAATTTAATTTGAAATTTACCATGAGCTATTCGTTGAAGGAAAACATTGATCAAATCTGCTCATCGAAGAAGATTCACACCCTCGGAGAACTTTTGAGAACGCGTGAAGCCCCCAACCCGCATTGGGCCAGCGTGGTGAATATAGCCTAAAAGCCCTCGCCGATTAACATAACGCAAAATGCGAATTTATTTTAGGACGTAACGTGAGAAGGGACATCCAAAGAAAATTTAATTGAAGACACATGGTAAGGGCAAACGTCGGTAAGATTAATGTAGTTTGGAGTTTTAGTGGAACTTCGACCGAGATAGAAAAGAAATTCTAGATTCTTCTCTAACTTTTACCCCTCATATAATCCTGAACATATGGAACAATCCTTGAAAATGCTACTGTTTGTTTTGCGAATTAAGACCTGGCCTCATTATTGTTAAGGTAACATAATTCAAATTAAAACACTGACTAGACATTATCTTGAAATTCTTTCCTTTGCATATGCGGACGTCTGGCTAGAAATATAGTTTGCGAAACGAAACGAAAGAACATGCAAAAAAAAATATCGAGAAACTTTGAAACAAATAAATAGTTTATAAATTATTTACTGCATCAACCCATAACAAACAGTGTCTCGCTGTAAATTATAGCGCGTCGTCATTCCCCAGTGACAAAATGGCATCATAAGGCGAAACTCGAAAAACTGGACCCCTATAACTGCGAGCCATTTATCTACACGCTGAAAACGTCTTCAACTGAACCCAATACAGTCCTAAGTAAACTTTAGGTAAACTTAAACGGCCCAGTCCCTCGGCCACATTCTAAATAAATAACATCTAATGGGGTACATTCATCAGCGTTTCCACGTTTTTAGGGTACACCTCACTCCCTCAACTGTCTGGTGTTTTTGAAAGATCTTTGCCCACACATCCAGGCAACCGGGTCAAACGATTTTCCACCCTACGTTGTTATGCTAACAATGATAATACTGTGGGGTGGTGTAGTACAAATTACGTTCATAAAATAAGAAAGATTAGCGTTGGCGAGTGCAGAGATATAGGGAGAAAGAATGGTGGGCGGCTGGGAGGCCGTGGCCCACCCAACACCCTTATTTTGTTATTTTTTGTTGCATTTTTTGCGTTCAGGTTTTTGGGATGCATAAGTGAAGTCGGTTAATGTAGTCTCTTCTGCAGTAATTATATATTATCAATATTATTAATCTAATTTACCTTAATTACAAATGTTACTTGATTATTTAAAATTTTGCAAAGTCCAATGTAATAATGTACACAAGATTAAAAATGATAGTTTAATTACAACAAACAATCGCTCCGCGCTCTTTACAGGTCCCGTGAACACTATTGCCTGAAGAGCTTGAAACGTTGATTTGTTGACCCGAAAAATAATTTATAACGATGGTACCCAAGTTACATAAAATATTCCATTCCATATTCATAATATATAATATTAGTAGCAGTAGAGCTCCTTGAGAAAGAGTTCGTCCAGGGAAGTACTGCCACCTTACCTATTTCTGCTACCAAGCAGTAATGACAGCATTACGGTTTTGAAGGGCTGGTGAAATTACAGGCACATGGGACATGCCAAGTTATGTCTCAGGGTGACGGGCGCAGAGGCAGTGCCCCTCAGATCTTTGCGATTTAACGATCTGAGGACACTGCAATTGCTATGGACAGGCGTGTAACTTACTATCAGGCGCAAATTTGTTCGTCCCGTCACTTGATATTTAAAAAAAATACTCCTATTTGAAGTTTACGGAAAAAATAATAAATAAAAAATTATAATAATATAAATTCGCTGGACCGATAAAGCTACATCCAATTACTTGCCGATCTTTGCCTCAAAAATAGACAAAGATATGTAAGCTATGGTTACTTTACACCTACCTGTGATGTGCCCCCGCAAATCATCTCGAAACACAGATGACACATACAAATAAGTTGATAATGCAATAGTCAATTTCCGTAAAACGCCATTGGACTTCGAATTCTGCACTTAGTAAATATAACAACAATTTTTAATACTTTTGGCATTTTTAATTTCTTACTCGTATCTATTTCCCTACTACTACTAAGAGGCTTACTGTAATAAATTTTATACACCACGGAGTAAATTACTTAGTAAAAATCAAGAATAATTTTTCCAGTTGTCTACCAAGTGTTGGTAGTAACAATTGCCCCATTTATCGTCAGGTTATACACCTATAATTGCTGTATCGTACAAAAATAGGAAGGCAAATATCCCAGTTACCAGCCTACAATATAATCCACTAATCGACATGGATCCCTGCATAATATCTGGGTTGATCTCGACTATCAAACATTTATATAGAAATATGCATGTAGTTTGCTAAGAATTTGATAACCAATGATAAGGAAAGAAAATTTACAAGTGGCATTCTAGAAGTGACACGTGACCCTGTGACCGCAGGCACCGTCGTCACAAACGAACGGACGGACGGACAGATGCTCGTGATGAGGGTCACCGAAAGAAACCTTTTATGTCTATTTGCGTGAAAATTGCGCAAAAGAAATATTTTCTGTATCAACCCACATGTTTTCCGCTACTGGACAAGGGTCTCATGTAAGCAATAGGCCGTTGTCCTTTATGCTGACATCGTGGTGGTTGGGGAATCTGTAAATCTCTGAACAGTTTTATGAAGTTTTTGGCGTGGAATAAACATGTTAGGTATAGTAAAAGCATGGAATAAAATTATTCAAAGAGTCACTAAGCCCATAAGTAAAACTATTAGTGTGTTCGAAGATATTTGAACATTTTTTTTAATTTTTTTTTTGTTCCAAGGTATTTGAACATTTTTTTTTAATTTGTGAAACGAACTGTTTACAATTTGTGTACAATATTATAGTACACAGTAGTAACAATTATCTCTTAAACCATGCTAAGTTCCCACCAATAAGTATAACTTAAAAAGGAGCGAAAAACAGCTTAGTATTGTTTTAACAAGAAAATAATAATAAAAAAGATACTAGAAAAATTAATTAAAATAAAAACGACTAACATAACAGTCGGCTTGATTTCAATGTTTTGCGGCTGCAGTTTCAATTGTCCATAAATATATTTTGATCAACTCGGTAGCTCAACGGTTTGGACTACAGGTCCTGGATGAAAGGTCCCGGGTTCAATTCCCGGTAGGAGCAATTTGGGAAGTGGCATGATAATGGCAATTACAGGCACATGAGACTTTTTAATTAAAGTCTCAGGGTGACGGGCGCAGTGGCGGTGCCTTTTGAGCGGCAATGCAACTGTTAAGGACAGGCGTGACGTGATCATAAAAAAAAGAAAAGAATGAACTGGGTGTTCCGAGTAGTGTAGTCTCGAAATGAATTTCGTAGATGTGGTACTCATAGTACAGGGAATTCCTTAGTTTGAAACCAATAGTAGTTCTGGTACATCATTTATAGTAAATTTCAATTAAAAAAGTGTGACTTTTTTATAAGAAACAAATTTGAACTCCTTCTCACCTAGTGTTAGTTTCTATATTATGAATAATGTTATAGGCATCGATCATTTTAATGCTGCCTATCGATAATTAATGAATCAAAACTTGAAAGCGGTCATTCTCGGACTAGTGTTCACTACCTAATTTTCGTGGCAATTTTTATTATTTAAATATTGAAGTCTTATCATCGTGTAATTATTAAATAACATCTTACGATACAATACTCGAATATATAATAAAAATTACCACGGAAATTAGGTAGTGAACAATAGTTCGAGAATGACCCAAACCTTTTTTGAAGTCGTACTACTACCAGGGTTTAGTTAATTATTTTTGACCAAAGAAGTATCACAATAAGAATCAATACTATAGGCAACGAAAAATCTATAGAAATAAATAAGTAGAGTTACAATGTAGTCTATCACGATAAGTTCGGCACATAAAAGCCGAACTATAGTAACTGTACGAATTTGAACCGAAACCGACCGGTAACAAGTAAAGTTGCGCTATGTTTTAGCAAGTTTCCGATCGCTAGGGTGACATTTATTTTATAAATGAAATTTTTTTTGAACAAATTGTATTATGAAGGTTTTTATTATGTGATTAACAATATTGTCATGGAAACCACCATGGGATTAGTAATGGAACTATTTTTCGGATCTAAATCGCGTTTATTTCTTTTTCAAACATACCAACGTTTTGAGGCCCTTCACAGGTCCCATGGTCTCGATTGACACAGATGGTAAAGATATCAACCAAATATGTCTAAGTAATGTTAATTCAAAAATGATGACTTTGCTATCTCAGTGACCCGTGACTATATGACCCGCAAAGTGTCAGAAACGTCGATTTGTTTGAAAAACAATTGTGATTTTCATCCGAAAATACAGTTTCAAATCCAATGCGAACTTGATAATATAATATCCATAATGCAAATTGCATAAACCAAAGCACTTATTATCAAGAAAATTTCGACATATTTTAATAATACCGGTGCTGGCCATCTAAAACTTGTCAAACCACTCACCGCTCTACATAAGCTACTAGCATATATTTTAGATACTTTAAGAAAAAAATATCACAGCCCGTAAGATCATTGGTTTACTGATTTCACATATTCTAATCGGGGTGATGACAAAATGTGCCGTTTACTATATCCTCTGGCGAAAGGTGATAGCAATTAACGAGATCCGGTATTTATTTATTGGTCGTTTTGATTGCTGTTGTCGTATACGAAAACTGTAGTAACCACATTGCCAACAAAATTTAATCCGGTAACTATCTACTGACTCTTTTACATGGACAGCACACGGTGGCAGCAATCAACGAACCCGGTAATTATCTATTGCACCTTTTGGTTGCAGTCACCGAAAAAAAAAGTTAAGTGGACTTATATACGGTCCTATACTGCAGAACAGAAATCTTTACTAAAAAAGGTTTCAGGCAATGCATGCTGGGGAAATAAAGCTAAAGTATTGAATATAAATTACTGTCTCAGGAATATCCGATATAATGCTAAATTTCTGGCCACACTTATCAAAGCAGCTGCCAAAAGTCAGAGAGGAAACGGTAACTGAATGGAACTAAATTCCAAACGGTTTCCATCGGTACAGTCTGGCCATTCCAGCTGGACGGCTAAAACTAGAATGCTGTTCGCTATGTATTCTGATGGCGACTGTACTTTGTCTAGTCAGTGTAATGGTGATCGTTAGTACTCTTAACATTGTTTTAGACGTAACTTGTTAGAAAGGCTAAAGTAATATAATAAATACTCTTTTTTTGAAATTGTGGTCGATTTTCCCTAAGAGTTTAATTCGCTAGGTCGAGCTGTATTGAATACTCAATAATGTATGTTAACAAAGCATTATTAAACAAATTGCATAACATCGTTGAAAATATTTCAATTCCGCATTTTTCACCTACTCACAATTAGAAAAAAAAATAAAAAACGGTTTCATGTGAAGTATAAAAGCTCCAATCATTCATATATTACATATATCGTCTTAAATAAAAAGCGAACCTATAAGTATAATAACATAAAATATCTTATCAAAAAGCGAAAGTAAAAGCCCGAAATAAGACACCGCCTTTTGTTTTCATTGTCTTCGTACCTTTAACGAGACGGTGCGCAACAAAAACAAAAGAAAATGGCTCTATTATGTGAAAACAACCCAGATACTACCACGTTATATTCACCCGTGGGCTGAATTTATACGATATATTCAGTATTCACGTTTCCATTATAATTAGACCTCTCACACGTCATTGCATCTCCCTTTCTTCACCTATTACAAAACAAAACCCCAAGACGCAGGGAAGATCAGGTTTAATTGGTTATAAGAACATATTTCGAATATCAAAAAGTATAAATTTCGACGGTAAGCTATCGACTTACTTTTTATATTCGAAGGAATCGTGGTATCGAGAATGGGCTACTGTTTTGAAGGCAAACATGGGGTATGTTGCTAGTCTTGTAAAAGAAATATTTTCATAAAATCCCGTCATATCAATTTTATTATACGTAGTTATTGTATACGATCCACTTGTGATCTTTGAAAACAACGACAACAGACTTGTTTACCTTACAAGTATTGCTAAAAAGAAACTATTTGAAAATTAAAATAATCCAATTCAATCAAACCCAAATTTATTTAAGAACAAAAATAACAAAAACGGTTACATACTTTTCATAAGACAACGAAGTAAAATAGAACATTTGCCAATGGTAATTAGTATTAACCAGTGGTAGAGCTCTCAATAAATCGCCATTTTCAAAATTAAATCACCATTTTTATTTACATATCCCCAATCATCAATAAATATACAAACACACAAGCACAACAATATAAATACCTATTTATATCTGCGTATATAGATACCTACTAGAAGCGTTAACAAAAGCAGTCGTTTAATGCTCACGTCCTTTGCCTTAATCTTTTTGTGCCTCTAATTAAATTAGCAAAACTCAGGCGCCCGGAAACTGGACACCCACACAAACAAACGCAAATCCTTTATCTTTACACAGACTTGCGCACACAAGTGAAAAACCCAGTGGAATGGGCGAGTGTCCTGACCGTGTGTGTATGTGTGTGTTTTAAGTTAAGGGTCGTCATTTCTCTTGGACCCTCCCCCGTAGTGTCCGCAGAAAGGTGAGTTAAGATCGATCTGCAAAGAGTTGGTTTTACCAATGGCGCAAGTCTGCGGGAAGATTTGTTGAGTGTTTACAGGTTATCGAATAACCGATTTTGATCACAAAATCACCCAAGAGCACAAAGTTTGAGACAGTAATCGACGACCCTGACCGCTGCAAGCCTACGGCTCGATTATTGCATAACAAATACATTCATCTTCAACTGACACAGTTACAGCGTATTTACAATACATTTATGACATCTCTATTATATGTATATATAATACTCATGCGCATCAAAATTTAAACACTTCCGAACAAGTTACGGGCGGAGGTCGGGTATACCAAACGCGGGAAAACTAAAAAAATCCATTACTCACCGTGCCGAGCTCGCAACAAGAAACCAACGAGTAATAAAGGAACAACTACCCACATTTCTGAAAAGTGTTACAAAAGACAAAGTACCCAACTGAAACTCCTTTTATTGAGTAATGAATTTTACAGTCTTGGGGAATTTATTTCCGAAAAATTATAATTTTATTTTTGTTGGTCGTCGCGTTTATTTATTGTTATGTGTTTTAATCAGTTTATTACTTTACTGTGAAGATTGACATTATATTTTAAATAGTGCTATTATTTCCGGATGTAAATCACCCGATTTATTTAACAATATTTGTCTTATTTTTCAAACAAACCAACGTTTGAAAGTAAAGTTAGAATCAAAGTATCACTTCTTCCAAATAAAGTTACACTTGACGTCACTTTTAAGGTACTGCTAGTTCCCTAAGAATGACGAGCAAGAAACTCTAGGGATTGCTCTTTTCAAAAAAACATAAATGTATAATAAAATAAACATAAAAATATAATACGCTTTAAATCAAATTTGTGTGGAATTAAGAGCCATGTCGTCTTTCTATACAAAGTCTTCAATTTTGTAATATGACTTTTCAATTTAAATATTTTTAACGTACTTCTTAAACTTAGGGAATGATAATCTTAATATACGCTCCGGAATCTTATTGTAAAAACGTATACCGTTTCACATAAAAGACTCGTTTACCATGGTTAAACGAAATCGTGGTACCATGAGTTTGAGGCTCCTTATGGTCGTTAAAACCCAAAGGCGCAATTAGTATATTTAAAAAACTAAAAAAGATAAGCACAGCATTATTCCCAATTACTAGTAACATTCTACATCTTCACACGTTTTCTGAGTCTTGTGAACCGTTTTCGACGAGCCGGTCGGGCAGACGGGCAGGTGTGGTGAAATTACAGCCACATGGGACTTGTCAACTTATGTCTCAGGGTGTGGGACGCAGTAGCAGTGCCCCTCAGATCTTTGTGATTTAAAGCTCCGAGTGGCACTGCAATTGTTCGGACAGGCATGTCGCTTACCACCAAGCACTTGTTCTTGGCTTGTTCGTCCCATCACTTAGTATTATAAAAAAAAAATTCACCACGATATTTTCTTTCACCGAAAAACTCATGGTAATTTTCAAATTAATTTCGCTTATAAATTCCGAAAAACTCAGAGGTACGCAACCGGATTCGAACCCAAGGCCTCTGCATGAGAGATGGTAGTTGAAACCATCAGGCTATCTCTGTTTACCTTATCTAACAAATTTAAGAGTTAATAATAATTAGTGGTATAACAAAAGGGGTATTCATCAGCTCAATATAAGTTTGACAGACAAACAGACATCCCCCAGCATCCTCCCTCGGACTTTAATATTGATCAGTGTCCGGCCGCGGTCAGGTAGCCTCGGCCACGACACTGCGCATGCGTCATACCTGCTTTGTTTACTGTCATGTTTGCTACATTGTAAACGATGACTTTTCGATTTTAATTTCTGTATTACGAAATCTGCATAATATGATATTTGCACTTAGTAGTAGTACTTACTTATTATGCCTACTGATGTGTTATTAGGAAATTCCGTTGCTAGTTTGTTTTTGTAGTAAAATAATATCGTTGTTAAGCTACCTTCAAAAAATAAAAATCAAATAAGTTTCCGAGATTCGGGGTCCAACCCAACCAAATCATATATCCAAGAAGACGACCAAAAAACAAAACCGCAACATTACAACGTTATCTCACAGCATTATACTAACAAGATTCCCCGATTTAATATAAGGAAAGAGTCCCTAAATTCCGTATCATGTAAAAGAACACTTCCAATATTGAGACTGGTATCCCTTTGGCCGTAACAAGGTTTTATTAGATCCCACTAAAGAGCATCCCCGCACAAAGGTAGCACAAGAAACCCTTTTTCTACTTCAAATATATTAACTGTCCCACTACCTTTGAAGACGTGGATTAGGGGCCACTGGATATGACATAAAAGAAAATTTGTGAATTTTAATTTCGGTCTAAGTCGACTTGGTAGCTTTTACTTTATATGAAGGTTTTAAGTAACTTTATAGATACACAATGTTTCAGATCATAAAGAAAGTAAAAAATATAAGTTTTATAATACCTATGGCATTACTTATTAACACATCAAGTCGGAAGTGGGGAAGGGGTCGGAATATTGTAACACAGGGTATGGCAGTACAGGGTCCGTTCTCTCACAATGGCCTAGCACATAATAAGTTAAGTTCTTATGTGTACCTGTGTTAAGATTGATGGTATTGTGGGTAGAAATAAACAATGACTATTATTATTATTGTTATAATATTAAAGGTAGCTCATGGTCGCTTTTAAGTAACTTGCACTTTTAATTTGTACTTTATGCGCATTCGTTTAGGGTTTATGCGAATTTGTAAGATAAATCTTTCGGATTGTAACGGCTGTGTCATATTGTAAAATATTTTGTTTGTGACAAGTGACGGGACGAACAAGTCGTGGGACTGATGGTAAACAACACACTTTAAATCATAAACATCTGAATGGCACTGCTACTGAAGACATACATACGTTGACAAATCTCACTTGCCACCAGCAACTTACAATTCAAAACCGAAGCGCATTAATGGTCACATTATTGCTTGGCAGCAGAATTAGATAAGACAATACTTCCCTGGACAAACTCTGTCACATACTTAGTACATATGCATATATGCAGTTACTTAGTACATATACATATGCATAACAACGACATTAGAGCACAGGACTTTACCTTGCATCGATACTTTGCTGCTTTTCTAGAGTACTGTCCACACCAAGATTGTTATTTTTTTACTTATTACAGAGGTTTATTTAGAATGTACAAAATCTTATTGTGACACAGAACTTTCAATGGATTAAAATCTTCACGTGACAAGATTGAGCTGGTATTTCAAATTTCACGAAGATATTTCTACACAGGCCGTTATTCTAGAGACAGTTTATGATATGGGTTTCAGTTAAATAAAAAATAATAATTTGGGTGAATAATAAAATTGACGTGGTATAATTTTTTTTTTCATATTTACTTATAATCTTTGTCACATAGGAATTATTGCGACTTTGCTAGCTTCCCATTTCAACGGACATTGATTTTAACTCATTTTTATGATAATATTAGAATTGTTGGTTCTTATAGTTTGAACTCTGTTAAAGTGACTTCACAAGCAACTCTCCAGTCCATGTCGTATTCAGAGTTGTTTTATTCTGTGACCGGGCAGCTATTTGTATCTCTTGTACTTTTGTCAGGGGAAATCAACTCTTATATTTATAGCGATATAGCATAATACGCCGTTGCCAGGTTATCGTTGCGATGGTGACCGGACCATTCGAGTGCTCGGTAAAGGAGTGATTTTTAATATTAGTAACTTACGAGGAAACATTTTTATTAATAGAAATGAATATTGCCTATGTTACTTTTCCATGAAAATTCGGAATTACATCCTTATGTATCCTATATTATATGTTAATAATTAATGTTTATATAAATTTAGTAGTAGTTGAGCTTGTGAAAAAATACGTCCAGAGAGGTACTGCCACCTTACCTATTTCTGCGGCCAAGCAGTAATGTCAGCATTGCTGTGTTCCGGTTTTGCAGGGTAAGAGTGAAATTACAGACACATGGAACTTGTCAACTTATTTCTCAGGATGACGGGCGTGTACCTCTCAGACATTTGTGTTTTGAAACACGGAGTGGCAATGCAACTGTCATGGACACGCGTGTCGCGTACCACCAGGCCCACGGCTTGTTCGTTCTGTCACTTGGTATTATAAAAAAAATAAAAAACAAATTATAGGTATATAATGCTAGCTACACAAACACTGACTGATTTCAGTGGCGCAACGGTTTGCACTAAAGGCGCTAAATGAGAAAGTCCTAGGTTCGATTCCCTGTAGGATCAATTTGGAACACGAAGTTTTCTAAATCGGTTCTGGTCTGGAGCTTTTGAGTAGTGGCCCGGAGTAGAATTCCCTAGTTTGTGGCAGTTGGAGTGGTAGTTTGGCATATTTATTTATCAGCAGATGCCCGCGGCTTCCTCTGCGTAGAATAAGTACTTCGAATGGCTTTTAGTTATTTATCGTTTATAGTTATTTATAGTTATAGTTTATTAATTTTCATGGTTTTATTAGTTCTCCATACAAACTTTCATCCCTTATCTCACCCCCTTTAAGATTTATTCTTGTGTGCAAAAGTACTACTTATCCGCTCACGTGATTCATGCGTCTGTGGAAGCGTACCACACCTAGATGTGCCGGTGATGATTTTATACCGATTTATCGGATATCGAAGTTATAACAGGTAAAAGAACTAATACTAATTGCTATTTCGGTAACTACTCTAGCAAACCATAAAGTTTTTAATGCCTGGGTCGGTCATTTAAAAAAAATAAACAACTACAAAAATACGTCACGACAATCGTGTGTGTTATTGTTTGGGCTGGTGATGTCGGTGTTTTTTATTGAAAACATACCGTAAGTTGCGTTTTTTAAGTTTACTAAATTAAACTAAAATAACAAATAAAACTAAATAGCCGCTATTTTGCGGTAGGATGAGCGCATCGCGTGAGCGGATATACTACAATTCATCAATATTTTACTTGATTTCGACGTTTCGGACGTTTGCAACGTCCATGATCTCGAATGGACTATCCCTTCAAGTTCCTTCGAGACATGAGACACTTTAAGATCATGGACCCGTAGAGACCATAGATATTGGCAAAACGTCCGAAACGTCGAGGAAAATAAAATTTGTTTTTATACACGATTAAACCCCAAATTTAAAAAGAAATAATGTGTGACAATCGTGGAAATTTCAATCAGAGTATTTGTATGAAATGGAATCAATAATAGCATGATTTTACTATTAAATAATTGTAACATTTTAATTAAAAAAACCGACCTCAAAATCTTTTTGCCAAGTATTATTGAAATCGGTTCCCGGTAAGCTCCCGACGCGAAACCGGATTCATACCTTCGTTTGGGTGACAAGTTAGAGATAGAATATTTTCTTCAAATTTAAATGGGACCAATGCTGAGGTATCCTCTACCCAAAGATAAAAGAATCATCGAAATTGGTTGACAGATGCTGGAGTAATCGCGTAACATATATACGAAAAAATACAGTCGAATTGAGAACCTCCTCCTGTTTTAAAGTTGGTTAAAAAGCGGGCGTCCAAGGAGCTACATAAGTTTCGCCGGTGGCGCTGTGCGGGCGGCTAACTTGCATTGTGACAAAAAATAAATCGAAGGCAAAACAGGTACAAGGCTAATCGGTGGCGCCATTATTTATTTAAATGAACGAATTGTGTTTACAACAAAGCACAAATTGTATAACAAGTTATTTTTACTATTTTACGTACATAATATGTACGTAAAATATGTTATTAAGTAAGGTAAATATTTAATTAAAATATAGTGCATCGCCTATAGTATTCATCAATATTGAATCAGCGCCTTAGGGCTTTATTTATCATTGGACGACAGTCGCGTTTAGCCTGTTCCCATATCACGACTATCTGTCGTGACTGTGTCGTGGACGTATATTTTATCGTTGAACGACTGTCATCTCTAGCTGTTTCCACTAGATCGTGACGACAACTTAGCGATTCACGGCAGCCGCCTTGTCGTTTGCACGACAGAATCGTTTGAAACTGCGAATATCTGTCGTCATTTTTTTATATTGACGTTTTATTTATCGTCTGACGACTGTCGTTCTACCTCTTTCCATTGTCACGACAGCCTGGCGTCGTAACCTGAAAAATGTCGTCAACAACGTTAATCGCGTTGTATACTACTTGTGAACAAATTAATTTAAATATACAAGCCACGACACTGTAAACTGCACAACTATCTGTCGTCATGACACAATGGGAACGCGCCCTTAGGCGTGAAAACGTAACAAACACAGTTACTTTCGCATTTATAACATTAGTTAGGATAATTTACTTTTAAGCACCCAGTGTCACAGTACGTAATGTATTAAGAGTACCAAAATGATGATATTATCCCTAAATATAGGTACGTTCGGGGACAATTTCATGCTACAAGATTTGAGGCAAAAAGGGTCTTTCGGATCTAACCACAAAACCTTACTCGTAATGAGTAACAGTGACTAACCGTGACACCACAGAGTCTTATTTGTCATGATATAATTATCATTGTATTTTTCAATAATATCAACGTTACAACGTATGTGTACTACTCTATATTCACTTACACTCTCAATGCTCGCACCACGTCGGCGGATATTAAGAAAACTTTCTCACATTTTCACTTCCAAACTGAAAATTGTCCGAACTGAACGGAACCGCATATATCCAGTGGAAACTGGATTTCGCCAGTTCCCAAAACGCAATAATCGCGAATATTGTTTCTGTAATCTGAAACCCTGAAATCCCTGAATGGTTTCCGCTATAGTACATATCGATTATAATCTATTGAATAATCGATGGTCACCGACTTAGGAGATTAACTGCAGAAAATGTTAATATCAGTGAGTTATGATTTCGCGATTATGGCACTAATAAGTTCTAAACTATTTTTTGGAATGAAATCACCTACATATTTTGTTTTTTAGCATGACCAAGGCGACAACATGTAAAGGGCGCGAAACGTTTATTTGAATAGTCCGGCCAAAAAAGCCGACTCCAAAAATTTGTGTAATTACATCTATTCGAAACATACCTTGTCGCCACTCGCCCACAGACTGTAAAGCATCGAGGAAGTCTTTTTACGCTTTAAAGCAAAGAAATTATCAGTTCTAGCTTTCGCAAATATGCCCGAGGCGCAGCAGGCCCGCGGCAGCCCCATCAGCATCCTGAAGTCGTTATTATATTAGACTCGAAGGACGCTGATATCCCTCTTCGTAAAGCCAGCCCGGAAGCTACACGTGTAGAAGACTCGGCAGTATGCTTTAATTAATGTTACTTTTACTAAAAAAGCTCGAAACAAAACGCTCTAACTAATAACCAGAAAGTTTTCAACGTAACGTTGTTAGTAAAAGAAATATTTCCTATTACACAAAACAACAAAACTATCTGTAATCGGAAGGCTACTGCCCGTCTCAATAAACATATTGGCTAGAATACTACTATTGCTTTTCGCCCCATTGGCTGCAAACTTTGTTACGACTACGTTTCTTTGTCCATAAAATATCTTGGTTTGTTCGTAAAAATCGACATCAATGCTACATAGTTGGCATTCCAGATATTTACTTTTAGTATTCTTTATCTTTGACATTTGCAATTTTAAATTAAGATCTGGATATTATAAGTTATTTGTTAAAAATTACTTTCCACCCTTTGCTTTGAAAAACTATCGTGATTAATTTATTTAAATTAAATTTATTATCATCAGCTAGCACTGTCGCCATTTTACGACAAGTGAAAAACAATGCAAATTTTAGGGTGACTTCAAATTAGATGACTAATTTTCATACAATACTTCGAAGTGCAGTTGCAGTTTGCAGTCACTATTAGTAAACTAAAATTATCTGAAGCGCCACTGATACGTGGCTGCCGCGCAAGGCGTCTAATTTGAAGCCGCCCGTAATTTTCAAGATATATGTGGCCTTATATGCACATAACTAAAAATAAGGACACAAATAAAACCCTTCGAACCCAAATAACTCAGCAGCCGGGTTACATCTCATCGTAAATATCTAATAACTAATACACAGACATAAATTGTACGAGAATGGTCCAAGTACGAGGGTTAGCAAAAATGCCCGCCCGGACGGCAAACACGCTAATGGCATCGTAAAGTTAGCTATACCCGACCAACTAAGCCTGACCTCGTACTGCCCTTTCAACAAAAACAACCTTCAAACAAAGAAACACAATTCATTGTAGACCAGAGCTCAAAGTAAACTGAATACGTAGATCCAAATGTAACATCGCGCCATTTGCCTTTATTGGCCATTCGGACAGTTCGGAATTCAAATCTGTGTCCGCTCTAATTGATTTTCGTCTTTCATATTTCAAAATCCCGAATGAATTCACCTGATTTATTTATCAGGTAACAGTCGCCATGTCTGTTATTTCAGGCATTCGAAAGTCTGTCATTCAAAAATCTTTTCTATTTTATTATAATTGTTACTATTTGTTGTTTCTTGAGTCTGTACTCCAAATTTATGAAAAATGTATTGTACCTAGTACCAGTAACTATCATTTATAACAACGCCAAATTAGTAATTTGATTCATGGTAGTGTTTATTATTCTATACAATATTCGCTACTACAACGTCTTCTATCTTTGACCGTAGCGGTCTTGTAGCACGTAGCAAGCTAACGATGTAGTCTAACGTAGCTGCACCGTAGAGGGAGATGCTGACCGCGACATTTGTTGCCGTCCACCCTCTACTACAGCTACGATTAATGTGTGTGTCTATGCTGTGGGTCTGTTTGTGGATGTTTATGTGTATACCTGAATTAATGCAGGGCGGACCAATGTGCATTTTTAACGTATATGGACCTGGGTAAATTAATTACTTCAAATGTTTTCATTACTCTATTTTTCACATTTCTTTTTGTTAGTTTTAGATACAAAATACTAATGACAACTAAGTCTCAGGTTAAAAATAAATTTTGTAAAGCTTCATCAACGTGCAATATTAAATTTTACATGGTTATGTAGAGAAAAATTTCTCATTAAATCAAAGAAATTCTAGAAGACAAGACTATTAAAATAGAAATACCTACTCTCAAATAAAAATTTATTGCAACATTTTGCTATCCGACTTTTGCACAGAAATGTCCCCAGGGGTGACCCTTTGGACCCTAATATTTCGCAACAAACCAATATAAACATTACTGCTTTAACATAAAGCATATGTCACTATATCGCAGAGAAAACGGTCAGACGCTTTCCAATTAATATACAATAATGGACGCTGTCCCAATAGAAACAAAGTCTAATTTCGGTTAATAAGATGCTTTGGTCACCCATGGTAGAAGGGCAGGTCCAACAGGGGGAACTGACCGTACCCCCTTTCATAGTTTCTCCCTCCCCCTTTGTGGGGTTATTTACCGCAACTTTATTTGCAATGCCATGTTAAAGCGAGTTCACTTTGAATAAAAGGCGACTGTTGTAATTATTATTTTACTTTAAAGAAAATTCAATTAGGTATTATATTATTCATTTAGTCAAACTAGTTAGTGATTATAATAAATTGACAAAAATTAAGTGTTTTGAACACTATTAATTCAGTGCCAAAGGTAGCCGTGATCATAGGACCCGTAAAATTTTGATTGAGATTCGTTTTATTTCCATTGTTTAGTAATTGCGAAAGTGTGAGAAGTCGACACACCATTGTTTTTTT
>NW_020654972.1:2628577-2704426 GCF_003589595.1 Hyposmocoma kahamanoa | reverse complement strand
TACCATTATTTTTTATTTTAATATGCACTTATTTAATAAAGATTAAAATAAATTACTGTTCGAACGTATTTTACTATTTGTATTGTATGTAATAATTTTCAGTTTAGGACAAAACAAAACTGTTACGCAATATTTTTGTTATAATAATAACGCATACACTCAACATAGCCCCGCACTTGGAAAACCCTGTACACACACACATAGACAACCACAAATTACACCCAAACTCACGAGAGAAATATATGTAGGCTATAAAAATATTTCTCCCGGGAATCGAACCTGGGACCTCTGCGTGGCAGTCCAACATGGCAACCGTTCGGCCACGGTAGCAGTTATTCACATTTACTTTCTTTTCGCAAGATTAAGAGATAATAATAACGACGGGCGTAGATGGTAACAAATTCCGCCTTGGATTCCCGGCAAGACCAACCAGATATGAACTTTTTCAGATTAGTTCTGGCCAATGCCCCGGAGTTAATTTCGTAATTTTGATACTCTTAATATCGGAAATTTATTACTTTGAAACAAGATAATTGGTAGGGGTCACCCTACCAATTATCATGTCTATTTATTATTGTGCCAGACATTGCACAATAATAAATTTTAACATGTCACAGAAAATAATAATTTGATGAACGAATGTAATAATACACAACCAACATGTTTCGCTAACGAGGTCATAAGATACCGACAAAGGAACTAGCATCGGAAACATGAACCTACACGCATAATAATTGGACGTTTCTCGAAAAATACCATCATGAAAAATATGCCGACGTCGCCAACCATCGTACTTTGAAAAAAGAATATCGCATAACGAACTTGAGTTCCGACTTTATATCAAATATCACGCATGACGCGATCTTCCCCCCTTCCTCCCGTTTGAGGAGGGCAATAAAAAATAATATATTGGAATATGTTGGAAATGGCGTATCATCCTTTGCATGGATACGCGACGACATGTATTCTGAGGAGTCCAGCCTCCATTTTATTGTCTCTGAAAACTGCTGACGTGTGTAACGGCCTCTGTTTGTTATTTCGCGCCGTATGAATAAAATTATGGTACCCTTTATTACTGTCGCGGGAGTTGTAAGGAAAACGAGTGTTTTTTTCAGTTATTAGGAAAGTAGGCTTTGTATGATCGTAACTTAATGTCTGTGCGCCATCTACACGCAAATACTTTACAACAAATATAAATCTATTGTAAAGGTCTCAGACTTTCACGATTATTACACATAGAAAATGAAACTAAAAACTTTGGTTCGTACCGTGGCTTAGTTGACATAGCGTTTGACACGGTTTGCTAGTAGACGTCGGTTCGAATCCGGCCGGATCGAAGGAATTTTTCTAAGTGTTCTTTGTATTAATAATTATAACAAAGTAATGGAGTAATATCACAAAAATTAAATTTTATATCACGGTGGTGAAATATTCTGACGTTCAATAAAAAATTAACTAAAAACTTCGAAAAAACAAATATACGCGATTTATCCAAACTAATGTTAAAAATGCGAAAGTAACTGTCTGTAACGTTTTCACACCTAAAACCCCGAAACAATTTTGGTGAATTTTGGTATAGAGATAGATGAAACCTACGAAAAGGACATAGGCTACTTTTTGTTATAACAATAAATTTCAAAGGAAGTGAACTAGGGCACGAAGCTTAGTATGGAGAACCAATAAAACTGTGAAAATTATTTTAGTGCAGTAGGCTACTTGAAGTACTTATTCTACGCAAACGAATTCACGAGCACCAACTATTTTCCTATAAATTTAATTTATTCATTTAGCTAACAGAATACAATGATAAGGTTACATAATCAATAAATATATTTCAAATAGAAAATTAAAAAGAAGCATACGATTTTTAAAACATTGATTGTCATTATTATACAATTACGCATTTTATTATTATACGATAAAGCACTATTTAGGCCATAATTAAAGAAAACTCCAATTTAATAAAACACATAACAGCTATAATAACAATTTCAACTTACCGTACAATCAAGTAACAAATGCACAAACAAAATTCACCATCACTTCGTGTTTCAACTTCCACGTTTTAAATTCCAAAAATCGAATAAATCGATCGATGCGCATGCGCACACTCTCGAGACGGTTTGAACAAGGAATGGATCAGGAAGTAAGGTAAGGTCGGGTCAGGTAAAGGGGAATTGGCGTGAAAGGGTTATGGACAAAAAGGTGTAATTATTATTAGAGGGTTAACCCTTAAGACGGGCACAAAGGATTTCTGACGGGTCTTTGAGACGGGTCTCGGGTTACGGTGAGGTTACACGCGTGGTTTGTTACGAGTTCTTTTTATCTTTTAACGACTTTTTGTAATTGGGTCAAGTATTTAGTCTCTTAACAGTTAATATCTGTTGCGTTTGAAATGAAGATTTTCATCTAACAGAATGGAATAGACAGAGGGAAGAGAAAAATGACATTTTCAAATGTAAATTTATTTTACCCATAGAATAAATGATTCTTTGAATTTGATTTTGATTTTATAAATTGTAAAAATATTATAATTCATATAATAAATAAAAATACAATCAACTTTATTCGTCATGCAAAATACATAAATTATAAACAATAATAGAAAAAAAAGAAGAAAAAAACATTAAATATAAAATAAGTAAAAAAGCATGTTTTTGACAAGTGTCCACGATTCAGCAATAGTAATGCAATATCAAAGGATAATATAATCGTCATTAATACAAACAAAATAATTAATATAAAATAAAATAATATAAAAAAAAATTAACTTACACAAAATCCAAACTGATATTATAAATGCGAAAGTAACTGCCTTTTCACGCGTAAACCGCAGAATCAAATTTCATGAATTTTGGTATAGATATAAATTGGACCTAGGGGAAGAACATAGGCTATTTTACCTTTTAAAATGGGACGAATGTTTGCATGGAGAACCAATCATTTCTTAAGTAAGTAATACAACGCTTCAATACCTTGGTACCTCGAGCATGTACGTTGAGACACGCATGGACAATTTCAACGCAGTATTACGCAAAATACGAACTCGCTTATAGACAGAGTGCGGGGCAGTAGTAACAGTAGAGCAGTAGAGCTCCTTGTGAAAGAGTTAGTGCAGGGAAGTACTGCCGTCTTACCTATTTCTGCCGCCAAGCAGTAATGTCAACATAACTGTTTTCCGGTTTTGAAGGGTGCTGGTGAAACTACAGGCACATGAGACTTGTGAACTTATGTCTCAGGGTGACGAGAGCAGTGACACTGCCCCTCAGATATTTGCGATTTAAAGCTCTGAATGGCACTGCAAATGTTATGGCGTGTAGCTTACTATCAGGTACACGTGTTGTTCGTCCCGTTATTCGACACCATAAAAAAAATTCTTGAAGATGATATCTAAGAAATTTGCTTGTCCTTTAATGTCTCACTCAAAGGATGAAATCATTGGTAAATATTAAGTACTAATGTAGGCTAAGAGTTACTAACACAATTGTGGGCCTATTAAGTTGTCTGAATTATAAATAAATAAATAGAAAATAGTACAGTAGATTATACAGAGTACTTATTCTACACAGACTAAGTCGTAGGTACTAGTTAGTATATAATAAAAAAACAATTACCATTGTTGGAAAGAAATTCTTTTTTACTGTAAAATTCATTATCTTACAAAAGGAGTTTCAGTCGGGTATAAAGCATTTCATCGCTTGTAACACTTTTTAAATTTGCAGGTGGGTGTTCGTAGAATCCCCATCAGCTTACTTAATGTAGTAGGTTTCAGCATTTGCTGTACACTTTCTGTGTCGGCTTTTCTTCTTTAAATATCCAACCCTACTGCTAAGTTGTTAGCTAAAGTTCTTATCGTCGTTAACGTTAACTTTACTTTAAATAAAGTCGAAAATAATTATCTTTATTTCATAGCCAAGTAAATTAAAGTTGAAATCATCTTCGCTGTCTGTGGATAGTACTACTTATTCCTAAGTTAAGTTTTTGTAGCGGTAGAGCACCTTGTGAAAGAGTTCGTCCAGAGAAGTACTGCTACGTTACCTACTTCTACCGCCAAATGGTTAAGTGAACATTACTGCGTCCCAGTTTTGAAGAGTAAGCGCCCAGTTACACAAGAAGAAAGTTTTCGCGCGACCGCCGCGCGGCGACCACCCACTTACCACGCCTTCATGTACATTAATGGCGAATCTGAAATCTATATATTATGCAACAACAACGCGCGGTCGTCGCGCGAGCCGCCGCGTAGAACAAATTCAAGCCAGGCTAGCCCGCGTGGCCGTAACGCTCTTTTAAATTAAAACGTAAAAGCTAAACAAATAGAGCGTATTTTGCCATGACAGTTAGACGCACGTGGTCGCTGCGCGGCGACAATGCGGACTCCGCTCTTCGACCGCGGTGCAGCCGCGCGGGGTGAGCGCGGTGAAATTCGTGTCGAATAAGTGCGCTGTGATAAAGGTGCTGGTGAAATTACAGGCATAAGTTGAGAAGTCCCTTACTTGTCAACTTGTATCTCAGTGTAACGGGCGCAGTGGCAATGCCCCTCGGATTGTTGTGATTTAAAGCTCTGAAAAGCACTGTAATTGTTATAGGCAGGCGTGTCGCTTACCACCACATGACTTATACGTCCCGTCACTTGAGTTAAAAAGATCGATAAAATAACTTACCTCACCCAAAAGGCACTTTTCGATCACTCACTACAGCATTTTAGCGTTTTAACAGCATTCATTTGTCAAATTTTAATAAAACCCTTAAATTACACAAAGTATATGATATTGGCCCGTATTGCACACGTCACAAACACACAATCAACTGGCTTTAAAATGCTTGCAACATGAATTACTTTCACGTGTGAACCGAGTGTCATCTTGAACAATATCTAACCCTTCCACATGCTACCTAATGTACCTGAAATACCCCGATCCAATAATTCATTATCGAACAATAGTTACACCAACTTTCTAGTAATAATAACCCTTTTTCGCTACACCGTTGTCTGCGACCCTTTGCGAATTTTTCGACACAAATAAAACACCCGTTCTGAACACAAATATTTAAGAAAAAAGTTCGCTGTTCAAACTTTGTCTCTGGCCATAAATCAGTTTTCAAATAACAAACCGTTGCAACACGTTCGGTATTTGAATTGAAGCGTATTCGATTGATTTTTTAAATTGTTGGTGACACATGACACAATGACACGAAAAGTTAAAATTATAAAAAAGTATATAAAATATTTATTTTCCGACTTCGAGTCTTCAAAAGCGTATTTTCTAGAATTATGAATCAGAGTACAACAAATTTTACACGTCAATGTAAAGACTCTTCAAATACAAGCCAGATCTAGATAAAATTGCAAAGGTAATAAGCACACTTGACTTGCCGAATAGTACACTCAAATTATGCGTCTAATTCCCTTGCATTGTATGTAGATTAGAAGATAAGAAAAGTGGTGCTTGAGAACTCGAGTCACGGTTCGTTTATTTTTTAAAAAGGGTTTTTTAATGTGTATGAAATCAAACTACACATACAGTTTTAGCAAGAGCGATATAATATAAATTAAAGACACAAAAATACAATACACCAATACAGTAAAAAGGCTTACTCAGAAAAAGAAATGACAAATTTAGTTATATCGACATACCTGTATGTCTTAGTAATAATTGTTCGTATTCGTAACACCCACTACAAAAAATATTATTAACACCCCGCTTAAACGGTGTTGTCCTTCTAAAGTTCGCTTTTTTTTAATAAGTTAAACTTGCATTACAAACTTCAAAGTATTTCATTACCACATAACATCTGCCGTAGGTCCTAGTATTCTGAACATTAAGTTAAGCCCCTATGCAAAAATTCAATGGCGGATTTGCAAACGTGCTCCATTGTCAGTGATCAGGTACGAATCACGACATTCAAATTAATAAAATAATAAAAAGAAATAATAAAACTAACTCGCGAAGGGTTCAGGCCATTGTTGGGTTCAAAAAAAGGGTTATCTAGTTTATTCCATTAGATGGTATGTGCAGTATACTTGTCCGTTGTGTTTGCAGTTGCGCGTGGTATACTTATGTGTTTGGAGCGAAAATGTGAAGTCTGCTTAATGTAAGAACTCTGTAAATATATCAAGTTAACTTCCAAAAGGTAAAGGTGCTTAGAAAACCTGGCGCTTTTTCCAATTAAGTGTAAAGTAAGAAAACAAGTGCTCAGAAAATTAAAGACCACTTCAGAATATCTAAATTCCATTATTACACTAAATACCAAAAAAATCAAAAGGTCGTTTAGGGTCATGAGAACTGTCCAAATGGCGCAAATTTCACAGCAATCGCCTCTTGACACCATAAAACATTGTGATTCCGCCAATTGATGTAAAAAATACAAGAAAAAAAGACAAAATCGTATATTGGGGTTAAATTGACGTGTTTTCGGATAAAAAAGGATATCTCACAACAAAACTAATTATATTTGTATAGAGTTTTTGAAATGTGGGGTCATTTGTTACTCTTTTTTTTTTTGGGTTATAGTAAGTGATAGGGTTTTGATATTTTGGCGTTTTGGAGCATTTATTTTCGTTGTTAATTACGTTAAATTTATTGCAATGTCTTTTTTTTCGCAGTGGGAAAGTTTAACCGCTTTTTTCATTTATTATCGAAAACGAAAATTATTAAAAGTGGTTCTTAAATCTCACCTACCCACTTAAATATTTTTAACCGGTTTATACGTAAGTAGCTACAGTTGCCGCCTTCCACAGCTGTATGCACTATCACTTAATACAAGTACCAATTCGTCATTCATTTTAGAAAATGTAATAATCAAAAAGAAATTGAAATTGCTTTAAAAGAGACTTTTTTTATTAATCTTTTATTTTTGAATAATAAAACTAACAATATTAATTCTGGTATCGTTCGATAAAATATGTTTTTAAATTGTTTTATATTTTAGCACGATAACAGATTCAGTATAAGTTTCTTTTATTTATGCGAGTAAATTGACTCGATTAAAGACATATCATCATAGCATGCGTTTCTTGACTATTTCATCTATTTCCATGAATAACAAATCGATTAGATTAAATGTGAATTTCACGTTTAAGTAGGCTTAATCGCATTGTAAATTTTAATTTTTTGTAACAAAATTAGGTAGTTTCCGCTGTTGGTAAAACAATACAACCACGGCTTAACAAAGTACATAAATAAAAAAAGTACATAAATGAACTAATTACTACAAATACACATTAAAGTCTCATATTATTAGAATGGACGTAGGCGATGAAGTGAAATATGCAGGTTTAAAGAGACATATTTATTGTTCAGTCTCCAGAGCTTAGAATAATAACGCATAGAAACCTAGCCCGCACACGCTATGTGAGGCAAATTGAAGCGCTCCCAAAGGGCCTACTCGAGCGGGCGGGCCTTCAGTGCTCAAGGTCAACTTGCCCGCGAACAGCTCCAGAATTTTAGATAAAAATGACGAAATGTGCGGTAAATGAGTGTAAAAATACGTCAGACAAACATAAAATAGACACTAACATCACATTCCACAAGGAAGTAACGCGTTTCAACTTGTATTTTTATATAAATATTCACTAAAACCGAAAATTAACCTACTACTAAAAGTAGCCTACATTAATTTGATTTTTGCCTCACTTGTGACAGTTCGTTTGATATGAGACTATCATTCTATGCGTTATTATTCTAAGCTCCAGAGTATATTTGACAAAATAATTGAAATTGAAATAAAACGTAAACTTACCTAAGCCAACACTTACGTGAGCTAATCAATAAACACGCATCATATGTTGCAGTTAGACTATAAATGTAACCTATACTACAAAAGCATTACAAATCTTTAAAATCCTTTCACTATAAAATATGTCACAAAAAAATCGCACAATTCATTCTATTTAGTATTTTGGTAGCTTACATGCTACTGGTACTTTTGAACTGATTTTTTTTCACGTCACACCCGAACCATTGTATCTATCGCAAGAGTCAACGAGTGTTTTTTTAAAACTTTTTTTAAATCCTATTTCTCGGATTTAAAGGGATTTAGACACTTTGTTGTTGCAACAATGACGTTTGTGGAGAACGATATTTGTTTTGATTTTGTACAGATTTTTTTGTAATTCCCACGATGTGTTTTGCTTTTGTTTTTACATTTATTTATTCATTGTGTGGACAACAAAACAGATAACAATTAAATTACAGTGATTAAAGTTGATATGCAATTTCAAGGTTCTGTACCAGATTGTAATCTGGGGTATTTATGTTGACACATACATTGTAAAGTTTTTTAACTACCTCGGAATTCAAACGGTGGCCATGCTGGTCTACATTTATTTCTCTCGTGAGTTTGGGTGTAATTTGTGCTTGTCTAAGTTGTATATCCATGGCACATAGGGTTTCCTTAGTGCGCGGTTATGAATAAAAAAAGGTAACTTACTTAACACTTAATATAATATAAAAGGGAGTTCCTACATAAGAAACTAGAGTTTCTACCACACAACCTCTTCGTATATCATCGTATAGCATAATACGCAAAATAAGTAATACCATCGCAATTACGGACACTAATGCTAGTAAGCAATTGGCTGTATGACAATTTTTATTTAGTCTGTTTACATAGCTCTTTGTTAACAGATATGTTTGTATAATGTCTGGTGCATTATTATTATATTTAATGGTTTACAGCAGCGAACAGTACTTAATGGATTTTCATACTTATTTTGCCGGCCTAGCCAAAGAGTTGCACGCTCCATAAACGACACACTTTCGGGGTTTCTTTTTTTTTAAGTAATGCAATTCAGTAATATATTTTGCGAACATGTTTGAGAAAAGAGAATTTCTACTTAAAAGCAAAACACGAGAGCTAGGTCTTTATAATAATAATAATAACGCTCACATTCAACATAGCACCGCACTAGGGAAACCCTGTGTCGTGGCTGCCATGGACACACACATAGATGACCACAAATTACATCTAAACTCACGAGAGAAATAAATGTAGGCCATACAAATATTTCCCCCGGCCCGGGAATCGAACCTGGACCTCTGCGTGGCAGACCGGATGGTAACCATTACGCCACGAAGGCAGTTAAATAAAAATATCAAGAATAGTGGCCCAAATAAAAATAGGTTTTTTACACACTACTCAGACGCATTTAGAATGTGCTAAATTTTATGATATCCAATATGACAGAAAGTGACAGCATTGGATTGGTATACGATTCGTCGGCTTTGCAGATCCGCCGTAGTATTTTCAACCATCTTCTTGATTAATTAGTTGTTTTTGAGACAGGCTACTATTCTGGATGCCTGCAAAGATGCCTAAAATACACACATTTACTTAGTTTGGGCATCTCAATTGCACATTAGGCTCTAATATTATGTAGCTATATATATTATATAGCTTTACTATGAGGATGGTATAATTTAGGTTCCCTTCTCAACGCTTATTTTAATACTATAATAGCTTTATTTAGATTTGTTTTACTTGTATTGTATTAGATTAAGCTGTAATGAAATAAATTTATGTTTATCTTATCTGGATTGAAATTAATTTTGGACGGTTTTTTTTAACCGTAGAGCATCAAAATGCCCTGCAACTCTTACTTAATACGGTTAAAAATTCATAGAAGCCCGTATAGACATCGTCAAAAATTCCTCCGCCGAAAAAAGCCCCGCAATTCGCAAGCCAAAAACTTTTGCGACAAATCCTAATTCCCCTTCCCTATTGGCATCCAATCTCACGGCCCCAATACTTGGCTTATCAACATTCGGACACCATAACAGGCCTTCCTAGCCTCATACATATTTTAGGGGCGCACACCCCGTTTTGGTCAACTGTCAGTGATGATTTGCTGCCGTTTCTCCCTTACTACCGCCCCCACGAATGAACACCATCTCTATTTGACCTCTAATTTAGTTACATAGTATTAAGGACGAGGGCTCCAACAAAATTTGTCAGGTTTCATAAGGTCGAAGGGCGTTAGGAAAAAGTTAGATTATCTACTATTTTTTCGGACGCACGGAAACCGGGGTGGAGATTCAGTGGAAAATATGGCTTCCTATTTGTACATATTCGGGTTTTTGTAGTTTTTCGATTTGTGCCGTATTGCCGTTTTACGGTTGCGGTTCATTCTTCCTTTATAGGTTTTCATTCCGTATATATTTTCCGTGATGGTACAACTTTTTTATTATAAAAAGAAACCTATTTTGTCGTACTATAAGTAAACACACATTGAATAAAAACACTCATAAAATTGTACGAATACACTGAAAAACAAAGAAATTGTTAATAAAATAGTTTTTTTTATCTTTAGTTTAGACGATAAGCAGAGAAAGTTCTATAGATTTTTGCCAGAGGCTATTTAGTCAATGTACTTCTAAATTACAATTTCGTATCACATATTAATTTTTCAAGAATAATAATGAAATAAGTTTTTTTTTATAGGTACAGGTCTCAGATCCATCTTTTTCCAGCATTATCGTCATTCATATTCATCCAGATCTTTGCGATTTAAAGCTCTGAGTGGCATTGCAACTGCTATGGACAGACGTGTAGCTTACCATCAGGCGCACGACTTGTCCGTCCCGTCACTTGATATTATAAAAAAAGGTCCAAGAGAACTGTCCAAAGTAGCGTTGCCGGATCCGCTGAAAATCAGCGTAGTAGCACTTTAGGTGAGACAACAACAAGCTGAGTGGGTTAGCTGTAATTTAGTCCTTTATCTAAATCTTCATGTTATTCTTATTAATAATCTCAGTACAGAGTACTAAAAAAAACCTACCTCAAAAGTTCATGGAATTACTCGTACATCTATTTGCCAAGTTTTATTAAAATCGGTTACCGGAAAGTTGGCGAAAACGGGTTCATCCCCTAGTTTGCCAACCTTGGAGGTGGAATATTTTCTTCAAATTTATCTACGACCTATACTGAGGTACCCTCTTTCCAATGAAAAAAATATCGTCCAAATCGGATAAAAAAAAGTTATCGCGTAACATACATACAAAAAAAAACATATAGACGAATTGAGAACCTCGTCCTTTGGAGTCGATTAAAAATGCATGTGTACTGTGTTTTTCAAAAGGAATAAATGATTTATATAAGTATCAACGCTATATTCACATTGTGCAAAATTTTATTATGATTAAGAAAGATACCAAACTTGCCATTAGTTAAAATAATCACGATTGCCATGTGATTGCATTGGTACGGCATATGATTTGTCACTTTTACAGATACGCCTCATTTTTTAAAGTCATCTTCATGATTATTTCGTTGGTTTTGAGATTTTTTTATACAAACAAACAAACACACAACACGTACCCTTGGCATATTAAAGCCACATTTGACCATACGTCAAAAGCTTTGTGCTTTTAACCACATTTAAAGAAGAAAGTCATAAAAATAAGACGCACTATATGAAACAAATTAAGTACATGTGAAGTTTTATCACTCTCCTATTCAAATACAAAAAAGTTGTAGACTAATTTTATTTTTTACAATATCTAGTGAGTAGATTTCGTTCGTACATTCTTTGAACTTTACGATCTTTCGTTTGCAAAGTTGTCATTTTGCAGATATGACCTTAATACACCGATGCCATATGGATAGTTAGGTTTTTATAGAGGACGTCCCCAAAACGTAAGTTTCCTCCGCAAACAAGCGTTTAGCATCAGAGTATTGGCATTTTAGCAACGTGACACCGGCAGTGGCCGACGGATTCGGCAGCAAATAGCATTTGTGGCACGCAAACAACGAGCTTTGAATATCGTGTTACGTGTTATTACGTGGATGTATATTTAATTTATATACGTATACCTTTATAGTTTTGCATATATGGAATACCAAAAAACAGGGTACCGACAATGACAAGAGCAGTTAGAATAAAATTGTGTGTTGTGTACTTTACACACTTTTAAACGCTGTGATCAAAGCAAAGGTACTTTTTACAAACTTCAAGAAAAAGGAGGAAGTTCGCAATTTGTCTGTATTTTCTTTGTATGTATGTTCAGCGATAACACCGCATTTGTGAACCGATTTTGATGATTCTTATTTGGTAGAAAGAGGCTACTTCGGTATTGGTCCCATTTAAATTTGAAGAAAATATTCCACCTCTAAGGGTGGCCAACTAGGAAATGAATCCGGTTTCGCGCACTTTCGGTTAATCGATTTCAATCAAACTTGGCAAATAGATGTAATTCCACGAACTTTTGTGGTGAGTTCTTTTTTTTTTAAAGTTACAATTATTCTTGGAAAGGAGGCAATCCTCGCGACATCATAGGTATGCCCGATTTCACTAGGTTGTGGACCTCCAGTGACCTACGGACTACAATCTCCTCTGTTTCAATGCAAAAGTTAATAAAACTACTCGTATATATCAAAAATATGTTTACATAAATTCACCCCGCACTTTACAAAAACAAAGATACAATCTTTTTAAATTTCTATTCAATATTCAATAATAATTAATTTTATTGATCTCCCTAGGTAGAATAGATATTACAATCCATTTTAAGGACATTTAAGGGCCCAGTTGGGCATGACAATAATATTCACATAATTTGTAGTTTATGATAATTAAATAAGAAAACTTGTAGATTTGACAAACTTCTGTATTACCTAATTATTATAATATGTATAACCTATTACACTTACATTGTAATGAAATCTTTTTCAATAACATTACTTTTGCATTATATTTACATTTTCATTGAAATGTTTAATATTATGTATTTATGATATTTATTTGTATTTAAAAATAATATTCTTTATTTCAATTCAATTGTGTATTCAAATATAAGATACTTGTGTAGTAAGTAGTTATTGCCACTTTGTCATCGATGTATACTTCCGATTACGCAGGTTGATTGATAAAAGCATTGACTTACAATTATAATAAAAGTCATCGAGCATATAAACAGAAATTAGAGACGAAATGTCATTTAATTTGTTTGAAAACTATTCTACCAAATCATTACGGTGACAACAGTGCTCAGATTGGCCAGCCCGAATTTGAAACAATTGACGGGTGTCGCCAATTGTTCACTTCAAATCGATCAGTATAACTTGAGCTTTGCTATAAAGGACGAAATTATTTTAAAAATAAAATTAGATATTTAATTACCGATGAAATGTAATTCCGTTTATTTTGTGATTAGATGTTTTGCTGTTTTCCCCTCACCACCGAATGGTGTTCCATTCTCTAATTTTTGGAATATACGAAGACGTACACACAGGTCAGTTGTTGGCGCTGTACTATTTCAGCTTTCTAATGCAAACGAGAGTTGATATTTAAAAGTGATATAAGGCCCATTTGCCTGATGAGTTGCCAGGGATGGATGGCCCTCATTTTGTCCCTTTTTCTGTTTTTAAACTCGATGATAAAAGTAAATCGAAGTATTGTATCTATATTCTCTATGACCTAAAATTAATATGAAATCTTTAAAGGAGACTTTTGCCAAAAGTGGAAAGTCTATGGTTTTATACAGTCACACTACAGAGATGAAGCAGCTGAGATGGTTACAAGAACTCTTCACGAACAGACCAAAATCAAACGTATTCATAAAGATGTCGGTAAATTATAAACATGTGCCTACCTACTATATATGAACAGAAGCACAAATTTGTTTACTTATATTTGTACTCAGTAGATCTTACAAAACATACAGTATTTTTGTAACATTTATGTTTACTAGAAAATTTCGTATCGATATTATTGACAGAATCCAGTTCGTTGGAACTTCACAAATATGTTATAATAACTTGTTATAACGTCCCTGAACAAGAAATATGCCCGTATTTGTTTGCCCTCAAACGTATGGTAGCATTATCATAGAGTACAGATTAAACTGAGACAACCATACAGAGCTCGTAACATTAGTTACCTACGAGAGTTTTTCTGTATTTAAAATATTTCACAGTACCCTGTGAATTTAATAATCTGCGACCGACGTCCTTTCGAAAATCTTACCCAAAAAGTAACAGAGTATCAAGGTCACTGAAAGATATAGGATTATTTTATTATTTTACTTGGCTTAAAACCTCTTAACGCTACATTATTACCATTTAAACATTTTACATTTTTTTATTTATTACCAACAAATTATTTACCTTCTGTGACGATCATAAGCATTAACTTTTATACTGATCTGTATTTATAGAAAAACGTATAAAATGTTATATTAAATTAATAATACTATTAATACTTTAATTACTATCTTTATACTAGCAACACTAAAGACAAGTTAATAGTGTACGAGGAACTCTCCTTAATCTATTCTGTCATAAGCCTCCCAGAAATTCGGTGTAATTAGGCACAATACTCTTGATGCTCTAACGTCTGAAAATAGGTAGAAATAGTGAATCACGCACGCTCGTCGCGTTCCCAGTTCGCTCCACCGACTGGAATAAAAGCGTCGCATGACCTGAACGCGGAGACACTTTTATAGATATCCTTTGAATTTCGAATCATGTTCGATTTATGAACTGTCCTTTCTATTCTTCACCGTTCTTCTTTCAAGATGTCACAAGTTTGTTTGTCAAATGTGACACGTCTTTAGATCGATTCTTTTAGTATGTAAGGAACGCAAGAGGAGAGAGGTACACGTATTTTCATATAACGTTTATGATGGCAATTTTGGTGTTAATATAAGTAGATTGACAAAAATATAGTTCTTTCCAAACACCTGTAGTGTAAGCATGTACACAAAGACAAATGATATTTGTCTTTTCATTCAGTCACAAAAATTACGTCAAGCGAATTATCTCTACAAGGGCAAGCAGAACCATCGCGCCCACTATGAAATAGTAGCTCCACAGTCGGTTGTCAAGAGAAATATTTCAGTATTTTCGTAAGTGTATTTGTTGTATATATTTGCTCTGATGCTAAGCCTGTAAAAGATTATACACTTCTACGTAGAGTATAGTCATATTATTGAGCGCTAACTGAACGTAATGTAAATTTTAATGATTGTCACAAATAATAATGGTAGAACAATTTATACGCAAGGCAAAGGTTAATAATACGTACAATTTGTTTATTAATTTAAGTAAAATTAACTCTTAGAAGTTAGAAGTTTTAGCAATTACATTACAAATTAAAACGATGAATTGCACCTTATCTTCTCAAAACTCACTTTCACTAAAACATAATACTACAGCTATTAACCCTTCAAGGCACAAAACAAACGCAGTTGCATTATTTGCATTATTAACATTTAAAAAACTGTAAGATCCGGCGTCATCTCGTGAGAATGCGGAAGACGCAACTTCTAACCACCTGGTCCAGGACCGTAATATAACTGTTCCAAACAAACAATAAACCCTTTGCATCGAAAAGACCCTAAGGAATCAAAAAGTTGAAGGGCAATCAAGGGTTAGACAAGCAGGTGGCGGCAGATGCTTCCTGATCCGCGTGAAATTATTTTTTCTCTTTTTTTTGAAGCGCCATGTTTGTGATTGAATCTCACGTTGTCTGATGAGGTGTGAAAATTAATAGCTCTTTTTTTCAATTTTGGAAGATTAGGTTGTAATTTATTGTGAGGGGCTGAAATACGTGAAGAATTCAATAAGTTCTTAAATTGCTTATGCTTAAAAAGTGTCAGCAGCGAAGCCCATACACCAAATAGCAGATAATAATAATTATTATAGTAAAGCTTGTTTGCAGAAATTGTAAATATTTGCCGACAATATGATTTATTTAAGAGTTAAAACAGAACTCATGATTTCTACAATTGTTTCCTACACTCTGTATCTACGTTACTTTCTTAAATTGACCAAATATTATCACATTTAAAAACATCAGTTATTTAAAACCACATGTGATTATAATACGTCTGTTTTTTTTTCTATCACATGAAATTCATAAAAAAATACTAAAGAGCATAAATGTAATTTCGTTCTTAGAATCTTTCAACTTCTCTTCTTTTTAGTAGCAGCTCTTTGTGAAAGAGTTCGTTCTGCGAAGTACTGCCACCTTACCTATTTCTGTTGCCAAGCTGCGTTACTGCGTTAGTGCTGGTTTTGAAGTATAAGGGAGTTGGTACAAATACAGGCACGTGGTACCTATTAACTTATGTAATGGTATCGAGTTTATTACATTAATAACTAATATTTATAGGAAATGAAACTATTTTTCCGGATTTAAATCGCGTATATTTGTTTTTTAAACAAACCAACGTTTCAGGCCCTTTACAGGTCCCATGGCCACGGTTGACTGACTAATATTTATATAAATTTAGTAACAGTAGAGCTCTTGTGAAAGAGTTCGTCCAGCGAAGTACTGCCACCAAGCAGTAATGTGAGCTTTACTACGTTCCGGTTTTAAAGGGTGCTGGTGAAATTACAGGCACGTGGGATTTGTCAACGTCTGTCTCATTTTAAAGCTCTGAGTGGGACTGCAACTGTTACAGGCGTGTCGCTTACCACAAGTTGCACAACTTGATTGTCTCGTCACGTGGTATCATAAAGAAAAAGAAAATTGTCATTGTGCAAATGTAGCCTTATACCAAGGACGAAGTTGCGACTATCACATTTCGGCGATTTTTTGTCAATGTAATATGCCTATTCGATCAAACACTAAGCATAATAGAGTACGGCCACCTTTAGTAAGATTATCAGAAGAATATATTCTATATTACATCGCCAACTTTGATAAAAAAAATATTTTTTCCAACTCATGTATATTTTTAGAATGAAATCACGTTACATTAAGCTGCGACAGTTGCGGAAAACACGGGCGTCGTCCGGCGAGCATTAGTCATGTCTGTTGAAAGGCATCCGGAGGGAAATTACGTGCCGGTCCGCAGCGGCCGACTCTAATTCCTGTTTACCAATGCTGTTGTTTTCTTTATGTTATACTATCAATAGTAGAGAAAAAATATTGCAATTATTCTTTACAAAAAAAATGTGCTCGATATATTGTTCTTAGAAATAAAAGAACGATACATGCCATGCAAACGCTCCCGATAATCATGCTTTAACAAATTTAAGTCACGACCTGTCGTTACTGGTGTACCTAGTTATATCCTTTTTAGTGCTGTGTCTACGCGTCCGCGCTCTATCTTTGATTAATAGAATAGAATAGAATCAATGATATTTGTTTGATTGTATGTTTGAAACACATAAAATAATTTTATATATATACAGCGTTGTCTATTTAATTACCTCTCATTCTTTGGGAGAAACTCTATAAGAATGTTTCGATGGACATTTCGTTTAGTAGCAGTAGAGCTTCTTGTGAAAGAGTTCTTCCGAGGAAGTAGCTTGCCACTTTACCTATTTCTGCTGCCAATAACATGTCAATAAAATAAAGTAATAACAGTTAATTTTCGGTAAAAGTTACGCAAGAAAGCATGTGTAACAAACGCAGGTTGTACCGTTATGATCCCACACCGGTTCCCACAAGAAGAGTTGAGCACCGCTCCTTTGTAAGAGGATATCTAATTTCCTTGAAAACAAAATTGGCGTAACATTGCCAGGGAGTAGTTTTTTCTCTAGCAACCCTTTTCGCCGGTACCCTTTTGTGTATTTTTTTAAAGCGCAAAGAAAAGGCGGTTAGTTTATATCCGGCGTCTTTTGACATTTGAAGGGCCGTCTCAATGAGTATTAATTATTTGAAGTGGGATTCGGTTATTGAGTGGGTTGACGAGCTGACGTGGATTGTAGGAGGCTTGAGACTTTTTATCACAAGAGCATACCTTCGCAAAAGGTGTGTACTGATTTAGTAATGTATTTAGAATATATTTCATACTTATACTTACTGTCGACCTTGTGTCGTAATTTTGAGAGTTTGTAATTTAGACTTTGGAATTGGTGAAAAGTAAAATACACTTGACTTTAAAACAAAATTCGACCGCATAAAAAATGAATACAATTAGATAAGATGACAAGTAACACTACCGTCACTTCATTTCCATATACACATATCAAGTGTCTAGAATCCAGCACGTTTTGCCAATTAATGAAAATCTGGTTTTTTAGTTCTATTTTTTTTACACACCGATGGATTTTCTTTTTTGGTCAATTCTATAATTTGAATTTGAAAATGAGATTGACCAAAAAAAATCCATTCAAACAAAATCAGTAAAAGTCCCCGATTTTCAGTAATTACTAAAAACTTTCTTAATTCTTAGACACTTTTGATGTGTGTATTTACCGAGACAGTGTTTTTTTTTTTTAATTTAGTCCGATATTTCTTATTTGCCGCATTGTACGGTTCATAATCCTTTACTTATTCACTAAATACAATTTCTTGCTCAAACCTACCTCTTCTCCATTTGAGTTGATGATGAGAGCAGTGGTGATCTGTGGCCTGAAACCGTAAGAAGAGATCCGTGCTCTGTAATGGTACGTTCGTATACGATGATTGTTGTAAAAGTTAGTTTCAAGATCTGCATAGTCCCTTTTCACGACCCTAATCGACACGAAGTAACAACAATAATGCCAAATATTTTTCATCCTATGATGAACTGCCTCACAATGCGTATTGGCGTAATAGAATCACTGATACATAACCGGTACCGATACAAATCCAATAGTCGGACGGATCTGCACAATACTATATTGATGGTCCTAGCACAGACTGATTAATGGTTCACGTATAACCCTCTACAATCAAAACTTGTATTCCCGAACTTTCCTGAGCAAAACTGTTTACAACGATCTCTTTGAAACTTGTACATTGCTGGATTGCTACTCGTTCGGATAGTCATGAGTTTAAACGTTTATTATGTAAGCGGTAATGTATAGTGTACGTTTTGTTTAGTGTATAATTTTATGGATTCTAAGTAGAGAGGTGGGATGTAGGGTTGTCGCCAACTCAGTGACTTGTAGTTTTGCGTGTGCGAAAATTGTGTAGCAAAAAAATATACTGAAGAATGGACTTGATATTTTGGTTGGTATGTGGGTAGTACGACGATAGAGGCATTAAAGACGCACTCATATAAGTAAATATTTGGTATAGGTACACACTTTGTGAGTAGGTAGAATATGCTTAGGATTGAAAATAAAATTATATTTACAGTTTCATAAATTATTTAAAAAAACATACTTCCTTTGCTTTCTGTTCGTTTGTATCTTTCTTCCGATTTCATTATCGTATGTGATATGACATTTTCATAGTGTTAGTGCAACATGAACTATACTATTAATTAACTTATGTCTATTATGTTGTGATTAGTAGTGTGTTTAAAAATCGTCTCTCAATCTTAAAAGAACGTTAATTACTCTTAACAGTTTTTGTTTTTTGTCACAAATTCTAAATTTAAATTTTCATTCTTATTTTTTTTGTTATTCTGTCTCTTTGGTGGTCGTTTGTTTTGGTCTTGTGCCTTCTGTTCTGCTTAAACATTGTGAACTAATACTGTGAAATGTATGTACCTACTTAAGTAAGAACATTTTGTCTTGTCTTACTCATTCATGTTGCGCTCAATCCAATTTCGTACAATCCTTTTCCACACCCTATTAATATAACACATTATGTATCTTTTTCTACTACTCTATTTATTTTTTATTTTCACTGCATGCATTACTACCCCTTACCTGCACTCAGAATCCGCAGGAGCTGTCATCAACCCGCAGCGCCCAAATTACCGCACAGTGGGCGGCACTACTGCCGCTAATGGACAAAGGAGCCGTAATATTTTAAAATTATCGTTTTGTGTATACGTTTGGAATTAATGAAAAAGAAATTAAAATATTTGAAGCGAATGTTATTGCGTAAAGAATCACAATATGATATAACTATTTTTTTTATTAGTATTTTAAACAAAATAGGCTACCAAATAAATTTACAAACTATGTATAAATTAATTCATATGTAAAACAATATTCTTGCAAGATATTAAAACTGTCGTAAGTAACACAACACTACACATTTGCCTAAGATAAACCTATAACATTTGCTTCCAAAATTAACTGACGCTCACAAGCTGTCGCTAAAATCAACGGATTTTTTTATTATTAATGGTTAACCCTTTGCAGCATGGCACCAATCGATTTCCGATCCCCGCGGCTCAATACAAAGCACATTTTAAATTTTAAAATCCGATATCTGTATGGCGTTTTTTATGCACCGACGATGCATTTTTAACCCTTCAACGTATGTCTTTATAGTCAACGGTTCTCAATGCAATAGAGAATCGGGTTGTTTAGCTAATGTGACTGTATACCATTTCTATAACAAGATCTGTTGAGGATCACAGAAATATAATAATATAATAATAATAATAATCATAATCATTTATTTCGGAACTGGTCCATAATTTGTTAGTAAATTACAAAATGCTTAGGTCTAATGGTTAGTTAATTGTACAATACATAAGGACAGCGACACAAAAACAAAACAACATTTATTAAATACGCGAGCATCGGCGAGTCCCAGCGTGCGGACAATGCGCTCAGGATGCGGTTGGGGCTGTCGCGCAGGCGGTGCAGCATCGAGGCGCACCTCTTGCGTATGATGGCTGCAAACCTATATACAAACTTGTGTGATTTTTTTACTTTGTTTTTATTAACTCACCTGAATACTTTCATTGTTGTTGTTTTTTTCATTTATTTGTTATAACGACCAAATAAATAGATCAACCTAACTCAAGTTTTCTTATAAATGTAATTTATCATAAATTTAACGTTTAAAAATGATTATGTTACACGCACGACATTGCCAGCATCAAGTCGATTTAATTACTTAAAAGGATTTTTTTTAAATTCTAAAGCGTTCGAAGTTAAGAAACACAAATTAACAGTTAGAGAGAACATAGCAGCCAATTAACTTATTAAAAAAACTTTGGGAGCCGTAGCAGTCGGATTGTGTAACCACGCGGTGCCTGTACGTGACAATTTAAACAAATTCTGGGCCATTTGGCTTCTGGGGTGGTTCGCTTTTTAAGGACCTAGTTTGAATAAAAAAAAATTCTATTCAGCCAGAATCAGCCGGCGGATGCGATGCGGGTTAAGTGTGTGGTCGGTAATGAATAGTCTGGTGTGTGATATTTTTTAACTTAATATCTCTTTAGGATAATATTCTTCAAAATTTAGCAAACATAACTCATTTTGGGGTAAAATGTCAGAGTTTTCAATTTTATTTATTTATTGTTGACGATACGAGTAGTGAATATAATATGTATATAGAAGTAAGAGTTTTAAACAATATACCATTTAAATTATATATACATTACATATACACATATAACACACATTGTTCATGTATAACACTAGAAATAAATATAAAGTAGTCAGAAATAAAATCAAATTAGTAGAAACGTTAGAAAGAGTATATAAATTAATACGTACAATAAACTACCAGTATGTATCCAACTTAGGAGTGGCTGAAATAAAGCTAAAACTTTACTTTGAAAATCACGCTTTTTACACAATCAGGGAATATATGGATTTAAATGTAAATGAATACTTATTTTTTTTAAATTATTACTAATTTAATTGAAGTTTATATTTCTTATAATATAATATATATACATTGACTTGCCTATAGGCAATGTTATTATGTTGTCTTGTTGAATAAATATTTTAAATTTGAATTTGAATAAAAATTATAAAGTTATTTTCTAAATTACGTGATTACTTGATGAACCGTCGTCTTATTGCCTAGTTTGTTATAAAACTTTATACCTACATGTAACTTATACGTCGAAAGAAGTACAGAAGTAGCTTATCATCTCGTTCCCGCTAAAGCCATGAAATCCGACATTCAACGAATATACTTCCATTTCCTTGCAAACACATCAAGCACAGCGCAACACAGTAAACACGTAAAGTCGCCATACTGAGAATCCATTCAATCTCTAGTGAATATTTAATATTTTCGCGCCATATGTGATCTCCTACGACAATACTGGCCCATCTAGTCAATCCGTTCTTTCTCCCAATAATCCTATGGCTTAGCCCTCCCGCTGATAATGTTCAAGTCGATAAAAGGAATATTCTACTTACCAGCACTAGAAAACGTTGAGCATATTATCAAGTATACATAGAATTTTTTTAAATAATGTCACTAAATGTACTATGTACGAGTAATAAGTAAAGTGTTTTAACTAAATTAACTATTGTTTTGAAAAAAGTTATTTTATGCTATTTAGTCACAAAAAAATTAAACACCTTAAATTTATAACTAATTTATTTGTGTATTTAGTAGCAGTAAAGCTCCTTGGGAAAGAGTTCGTCCAGGTAAGTACTCCCATCTTACCTATTTCTGCCGCCAAGGTGTGATGTGAGCATTCCTGCGTTCTGGTTTTGAAGGTTAAGGGTGCTGAAATTACAGACAGATAAGAGTTGTCAACTTATCTCTCAGGGTGACGGGCGCAGTGGCAGTTCTCCTCAGATCTTGACATACAAAGCTCTGCGCGGTACTGCAACTGTTATGGACAAGCAAGTCGGTTATCGCCACGGATACGGCTTGTTAGTCTCGTCATTTAATATCATAAAAAAAGTATAGAAGTTGACACGTAAAAAAGTGTCCGGCCAAACATTAACCTTTTTTCTTTTCTTTTTTTTTATAATACCAATTACCGGGACTAAAAGTCGTGCATAACAGTAGGCGACATGCCTACCCTTAACAGTTGCAGTGTCACTCAGAGCATTAAATCGCAAAGATCTTATGGGCACTGTTACTGCCCCCGTTACCCTGAAACATAAGTTGACAAGTCTCATGTGCATGTTGAATAAAGAACTCGATACCATTACATGAGTTAACAAATCCCATATGCCTGTAATTTTACCAACTTCTCTTACCCTTTAGAACCGGAACTTGGCAGCAGAAATAGGTAAGGTGGCGGTACTTCTCTGGACGAACTATTTCCCAAGGCGCTCTATTGCTGCTGAAAAGAAGAGAAGTTTAAAGATTGTAAAGGCGAAATTAGTAGATAACTTTTTACGCTTATATAGAAGAGTTATAAAATTTGACAAACACAAAATTATTTCATGCGTTTTTGTATTTTTTTTTATAAATTTCATGTGATAGGAAAAAAACTTATAACGCACACACTCAATAACTTAGACATATAATCACATGTGGTTTAATTTAAATGATGTTTTTAAATGTAACAATATTTGGTCATATTGAGAAAGTAACGTAAATACCGAGTGTAGGAAACAATTGTAGAAATCATAAGTTCTGTTTTGACTCTTAAATATTTTTTTTATTGCGTACACATATAGTAAAAGTATATTTTATACATTTACCGAACATGCGCTTCAATAGACTAAACTAGGTGTATTAATTTTCTTGATAATACCACATGGGTGTGCACACAAGGATTTAATAGGATAGTCATTAGTATAAACTCGATGATAGTTATTTCGGTCAATTTCTGTGATAATAATTGTTAAATGTAACTCTATGTCAAAATAGTTGTAATAGTCCAAGTCAATGATATAATCCATATGTAAACAAATTTACACTTTAAAACGTCACATTTAAGTTACTGTTCGTTCACTACGCTGACTTCTCTGAGAAGAACGAGCAAGAAACTCTAGGGATTGCTCTTTTCAAATAAACTTAAATGCTATGAAATACATATTATGGATATTTTCTTTGTTATTGAAATTATGTATATTTCTAGCATCAGAATAAAAATAAATAAATGTCAAAAATTAGAAGTTATAGTTTTGTCATTTAAAAATTCAGTAACTGTATAATATACTTCCACGTAACACTCAAAGCTAAACACAAGAAATAAATATTTTAGCCAAAATGCAACATATAACAGAGACTAAACAAAACCATTGCACTTCTGTAGATCAATTTTACCAATCGCATCTACAGTGGACCATCTATCAAGGGCACCTCCCACACCGTGTCGCGCCCGAAACGTCATTTATAAGGGAGCGACAGACCAATTGATATAAAACATAAACGAGGGACAGCAATAATTGAATGTAAAAAATCGGCCATTTGGTCCAGAAACGCGGGGTTCGCAGCCTACTGTGCAGGGGTGATACGCTTATATAATTTTAATATTAGATTGGCATACGGTACTTTAATTTAATGGAATGTTTTGTATCGATGCTTTTGTTGTTTATTGTATTGTCTAGTTTATTTACAAGATTTAACGTACGTGCTTATAATAGTTAGTTCTTATATTAAAGTTGCATAAACCTAATAGCAGCTTAGATGCAGTTGCATAACTAGATATAACAACAATGTCAATAGCTTATTAAACACTACTCCTACGGAGTAGCACTGAAAAATTATTTTCAAAACAAGCACTCAACTATCGCTTCTTTACAAAGTAAAAAATACTGCTACAACTTGCAAAGACTTTCTACACTGTGTATTGAAAGGCTTACAGAGCCAGGCTTACTATCACAAAGCCAATATGTAGTAAAATAAGAAGTAAATTGAATACCTGTACCCTAGTGCAATAAGATAGCCAGTCCAAAGTTACTTACCGCCCTAATACTGCCGCTGCAGCGAGTGGCGTCGTCTGTATGCACCTGAACTAGACAAAAAAGGCCAGTACGCTGATGAAGATACTTCATGATAGCTTTTGAATTTTTACATTAATTTTGCAGAATACATTTAACACACTATTCAGTAATTAGACCCCTGTTAAAATTCTTCCATTAAGGACCTTACCTTCATCTGTATATCGACACAAATAATATTTGATAACTTTACCTTTAACAATAATATCGATATTAAATCTCAGACATAGAAGATAAAGCCACCCTCTCGGACTAGTCAAGTCTGGCGGCTGATATCATTGAAATTCCGTATCTCCCTACAAGAATCACACGCTCGCCCGCTCGCGCCTATATTATTGGATAACCTATAGTAGCACTGGAAGTGACAATGTTTGAATAAAAACACTTACGCAGAATAACAATAATAAAAAACAAAACGGATGGACCAATTAATCTGTGATATCCCCTTGAATTAAGGAAACGTTTTTACGCCGCAAAACAATCAAATTTAGTTACTATGGTCACCAGCAAAATTGCATAGACACTAGGGCCACAACTTGTTCAGGAATTGATAGATCTGTAACCATATATCTAGTATTTAATGGCTATTTTTCTAAACAAAAAATGTGTCACCATATCAAATAGATTAGAGCCTACTACTGAGAAGGTTTCAGTACATAATAATCAAAATTCAATTGAAAATGTCTTCAAACAAATCAGACACAAGTAAAACAAAAACTAGTAACATACCAATTAGATGTGGTTTGCAGTTGAGTACTCATAGTTTAATTTAATTAGCTTTTCAGATCTAATTGCCTTTGACAGAATACGGATATATCAAAAAACGGTTTATAATTTTAGCTACTTATGTACATGTGCGTGTTCATTTGTACCCTCATTTTTAACAATCATTCATAAATATTTTCATTTCCTAAAATAAGTACGCTGTACTCACTTCCATTACATTTAAATCTCTGTCTAAGCAGACCCACAATACGGCTTTTTTATACATTTTCTGATACATTTCTTTTCCAATGCATCTCGGGGCGATATTATTTGCTTGATAGTGTTGCCAGAGCGTTATGAATATAGAGTGTTGTTTAATATAGTAGTTGCATGTCACTTTTTGTGTCGCTTTGATTTTGGTCTGCGATTTTATTGGCAAATTGCTCCCTTTTTACTGGTATTTACATATTTATTCCTATTTACTATAGTTCGATTGTATTTTTTTTTGTATAAAAATAAACAAACAGTCCACCTCATGAAAAGTATGAACCATTTCAGATACAGGTAATGTGAGCACACGTCTCGCAAAATACTTAAAAATGTACTGCTTTAACAAAACAGGACACAAGTGACAAATTTAAAAAAATGGCGCGATAGCGTAGCAGCAAGAAAGCCTTGTCGCCCACACCCTTTAGTTGCGCATTGAACTTTTCTAAATTGGTTTAGGTCTAGATGTTCTGGGAAGTGTCCCAGAGTAAATTCTTTTGCTCTGGCACGCGGTAGTAGTGGTAGAGTTCGTCCAGGAAAGTACTGCCACCTTACCTATTTCTGCCATCAAGCAGTAATGGGAGCATTATTGCGTTCCAGTTTTGAAGGGGGTGCTGGTGAATTTTTTGTATTTTACAACGCACACACTCAACATAGCCCTGCACTAGGAAAACCCTGTGTCGCGGGTGCCATGAACACACCTAAATAGACAACCAAAAATTACACCCAAATTCACGAGAGTAATAAAGTAGGCCATAGAAACATTTCTCCCGGCCCGGGAATCCCTAGTTTGAGATCAAGCAAATGGTGTGGTCTTCTGTGGTGTGGTGGGTGCTTAGTCTTATTCGTGCGACCTCTTCTGGGAGTATCAGTATCCTCCTGGCTCTGCTGAAGACTTAGAAGAGAGACCTCGGCACACTAAAGTATTTTGTCCTGTAGTTAGCCACATCGGTGTATTGTAGTGAGATATTTGCGGCCGTTTCCTATACAGGCATTCCCCACATAATATTCGTATTATCCGATACGTTTTCAATGTAATATTGCAAGTGTCAAAATTTCTACTAAAAAATACCTTTCACAACCACCTTATAAACAATGGAATCATCATACGGTCGTTCGCCATCAGATCACGTATCGCACATGTAGGGCGATACAGTTTACGACTATCGCGATCGTTTGCACTCAACGCCTCGACTTACTACGACGATGTGCTTCAAATGTTACGTGACCAACGCAAATGTGTAACATATAAGTCTCTATTTAAAGTATTACTTGATGTAAGTCGTGGCATAACAATATAGGGCGAAAAGTCTGGCAAAATGCATTTGTGCTGTCAAATGTATTATATTGTCATAACTTTTTTATAAAAATAATATTATTTTCTCAAACATGCTAGGAAATGTTTGCATTACTTTCAAAAAACGAATACGGAAAGTTTGTCATTTATGGATCATGCCACTTCTTTCCGGCCAAGGCCTGCAAGGTCAGTATGAAAATCCATTAAGTACTGTCCACTTATCTAAATTTTTAAATCTACCTACTAATGATGAACTATGCAAACAGGCAAAAGAAAAAGTCATATAGCCAATTGCCCATTTTTCATAATTGCGAGAATTAAAAATAGTAGTGCTTACTTAAAAAAAATTGACGGTAACATTTAAACAAAAGTGTTTTGGTATCCTTTTGTTTTTTCGTCTTTTTTTTGTATTTTGGTCTGGAAAATGAGTACTAGTGAGAAGAATGATAATGAAAATACAGTAATGGATACATATTCAACCCCATCTACAGAAGTTCAGCTGACTACGGAAAGATATTTTCTTTTAGCAATTGTCCTAACACGTCAAATATTACTTTTATTATTATTATTATTTTTTACTTTTTCTATTATACATCTTCCTTTCTTTAGTCTTTTATTATTTCCTCACATTGTTCGAGAAAAATTCTATACATGCCTCGGCGGGAACGGGGATTGCTTGACTCGTATTCTCCATATATAACTCATACTCGTCCAGCAATCCCTTACTTCCCGGCCTCTGCAATAATGTACTATTATTTGGAACTTAATGTATTCCTGTGGTATTTCCAAGAAAAAACTCTCACCATACCAGCAGCATTTCTCACATTTCAATATAATAATGAACATGTCATTTGTGTCAAAAATGTTTCATCAAGAGGTGGACTATCCTCAGTTGCTTCAAAAATTCAAATTGCATGTTATAAGGTGTCCTCGTAACAAAACTCCATTTAGTGTTCCATTTCGCAAAACCGTATCTGGCTCAAATTCGCCAGTTGCAAAGTTGTGTAGAATGGTAAATAATTACAGTAACATTATTGATATTCACCATTACGCTCCTATCAGGATCCGCAAAAAATTTTTATTTATTAAGTTCAGTCAAATAATGCATACGGTAAAAGTAATGTACGCATTAATTTCCAAACACATAGTTATTTGCTAAAATTGTAAGTGTTCGTTTTTTTATTTTTAGTTAAACATAGTTATGTTATAGTGCTTGTTGTGTTTACTTATGAGTGTTTTGTGGCAATTACATGCTTGTAAAGGTATGATAAGATATATTATAAGATATACAATAAGTAATATTGTAAATAAACGTTTGTAAACCTAATAAATAAATAAAAAAGAAACCGACCTCCTAAGTTTGTGGACTTACGTCTATTTGCCAGGTTTTATTGAAATCGGTTAACGGAAGGTGGGTGAAATTCAACAAACCGAATTAATCTTCTAATTTGCCATGCTTAGAGGTAGAATAATTACTTCATACTATTACTACTAAAATACCCCATTTTTAACAAAAAGAGAATCCTAGAAATCTTTTCACAAAGTAATCGAGTAGCATACGTTCAAAAAAAAAACAAAAAAGAAACATAGGAAGTGAAGCTATTTTTCCGGATTTAAAAAATAAACAGTCGAATCCTCCTATTTTTTAACGTCAGTTAAAATCTTATTATTGATTCCATATTAGAATTTTATATGTATATAAAATACTAGGCCTTAATATTACGCATATACAAAAAGACCATAACCTTCGGATTTGTAGAGAGCTGTTGACCGTTCCGTTTGAGAAGTTAATCAAGAACAGCGACAAAATCTCACAAAAGTACGGATGACAGAGAAAAATCTTTCTCTAAAAGTCTTTTTCTAAAACTCGATGTGTATACAGCTTAAGTATTGTACGATACATAGATATATTTATGGTAGTATATAATGCGTAAAGTCGTTATCAACTTCATGACCTCGGCTGCATTGAGTTCGTGGTACATGGTTACACGCGTGAATTTAAAATACTACACGGACTTACGTTTAAATCCCAATTGCCAAAATGGCTTATGACTCATTGTTTACATAGTAATAAAGAATATTTAGAATTTACTAATACTAATTTATATTAATTTGAAATGCAATTAATTTTGGAGGCCAAAATATTTAATTCAATTAATATTTGAACACCTGCTTGCGTGTTGAATTCAATATACCTATTTTTATTTAAGATTTGTATAATTACTGTATCCTGGCAAATAAACGTTTTCTATTCTATTCTAACATGTAGTCAATCTGTTAGCAGCCTAACAAGAAACATAAATGAATGCAAGTCACGATCACTATTCGAAATCGAAATTATCCCGTACACAGGAACGGTACTGTCCCAGGCAGAACGGATGACGTCATAAAACAAAAGTAAGCCGCTACGTACAGTGCCTCGTAAAGTCTTCTCAATAATCCGGCGTCAGCGCAAAGAAATTCCGATTGTAAAGTTAGTATTTCATGCTTTTCATTTCGTGAGCTACATATTTTTTCATTACATTAGCTAAATTACACGTAGAACGGTAAATTATACAGTGTTTCTTTAAATAGGACAGTACGGGGAAATCTGAAACCATAGAAGATACAAAGAAACTGTCTTAGGAATCATTAGGACTTTTTTGCGAAAACAATTTTGGTATAGTAAATTTTTGGTCAAGCTTGAGTTGTCGATAATAGTGCTGATCGACACAGTTTCATGAAGGGATCATTTCATTGTACGGGACGAAAAAATCGGGACAGCCGAAATTGGTCAAATTTCATATTTTGATCAATTTTATTCATTTTTATGGACAACTCACACTTGACCAATAAATTGTGTGTGCCAAAATTAATTAAAAATTTAAAAAGACTTATTGATTCCTAAGATCTAGTATCTTTTATGGTTTCGGATTTCCCCATACTGTCCCATTAAAAAAAACACTGTAAATTCAACTAGTAATATTATGTAAAAATGCTGATGCAAATTTGGCTACTTTTTACATTAATCACTCTAATGTATACAATGACAATTCTTCACTTCTGCGATTAATCAACTTATGAAGAATGTCCTGAAGCGTCCCAGAAAGTTCCTATGAACGTAGTATAATAATAATACATTAGAGCAACACTCGCCTGTTGGATGCATCAATTCTTACACTTCGGTCAGAGCGTAGGGTTGTCACATTATTATTGTAGTTGTACTTACAAGTTGTAAACATAATGTTAACACCAAAACTCTTCATCACAGTATTCTCGTGCTATATTGAAATAACCCTTATTAACTACAGCATTTACGTATTGGTATTCTTAGAACGCGGACTGATATCTTGATTATGATTGATTGATTTTGATGAGAATGTGATTATAAAATAGAAATGAAATGCTGAAGAATTCTGAATTTGAGTTACTCTTGTTCAAACCACAATAAATACAACAATAAACACGGTAACTATTTGATGTCATTTTTTAAACAACAAATGAATGCTTCAATTCTACAATGAATGGTGTGTGCGATGACCTTTGCTATGCAACGCGAGATTATGTAAATGTGTGCGTCCGTACAAGGCGCGTAGCGGGCGTGCACACATAGAAGCTGCGCTTGTCTTATTATACTGTGTAATAACACAACACAATAGTCATTTTATTGAACTACTATTGGTCACTTGAAAACTAACTCGCACGCAGAAACCGAACCTGTCTCAAGCAGAACCAATAACGTCCTAAAAATTCATATCTATCCATCTAAAACAAAAAGTAAGCCGCCATATGTATCGCCGCAGCGCCTCGTAAACTCTTCCCAATAATCCGGCGTCAGCGCAAAAAATAGCCATAGTAAAAAACTCCTATCCGTACCTAATAACGCGAGAATATTATCAGAGAGTCGTCGGGTCATAACCCGAAATTGGTTTCGGGGTCCGTAAGTCCCCAGTTTTATATGTCGCATTATGAAGGCCGTCAAACGAATTCACGTAGAAAATCGAATCTATATACGGTGATATTGCCGTCTCCCGGCCCTGGTTGGCTTGAGATAATAAAATAATATACCTTTTTTTTTACATTTGTTTTTGGTTGGGATAATAATAATAACATGCCAGAGTACCTACATCAAATTACCTGGCCTCAAACTAGGGAACCCAATGTACTTTGAATACTAGAACAACGAAATATACTTCAAGGCGCTACCCTGAAAACTCGGATTCGAATCCGGGACCTCCTTATTCTGGACCAACGAGATCATCGTGGACGCTTACCCTAAACCCCTGAATACAGTGAATTTGTTGTGAAGAAACAGGAATGTTTTAAATATTCTAATTGAGAAATGAAGTGTTATCTTTATTTATAATAAACAAATTGTAACGAAATCACCTGAGGAGACATATACATATACATTAGATTACCTACACATATACTGCAATTTATAGTCGTAACTTATTGATGCAAACATCTTGTATAGAAGTTGACAGTAACTACATAGGCTTAGTTTCACTATAGCCGGCCGAACATTATACAAGCTACAGAATAAAACGAGATATGAACAAAAAGATATTTCATCGCTGCACGAAGTAATATTCCATATTACGTATATATAATTTCAGGCTATAATAAACGAAAGAATATTTTTCCAGATAACTTTTTTCATTTCACAGGGGCCATAAGTGCGTGAAAAAAAACCAAAGAACAAAACATATAAAGTGTCATAAAAGAGCTTTTCTTTGTGGAGCAGTAGAGATGTTGGGCTGGTAATCGGGCATTTTACATAAGAAAATAATATATTATTCAAAATCCACGCTCGAGCGGTGCGCCTCATACTTATCGGTAATAATGCCCGTTCTCCATCGAGGCTGGACGTTGATGCAGAGGGACAACTCAAGTATTATATAAAATTGTGAATTTATCAATGTCTGCCTTATATTTTTCAATTTATACTCCGGTATAAATTGATTTATACCGGACAGAAATTTAGCTCCTCTGAGGTCCACTTAAATTTAAGTAATACATTGAAAATACCTTTTTTATTCGACATTTTAGTTTCGATAGCCGCCGCTTCAAAATTATGACAATATTACGGAGCATGACCTGTGTTTAGCTATTACACCTTTTTGTTGCGTAAGCTTCGAATGTAAAGTAAAAATATGTTCAATTAGCAAAGGCTGAATGTTGTCTAAGCAAATTACAGCCTGCTTTGCTCAAAATATGGAAGAAGTTTTGTCATAGCCGGTACATAACTAGTTTATAAAATAAAATTAGTACGGTAGTTTACAGCTTTTTGTCTATTGAATTATTTAATTAAATAAAATAAATAAATAAATCAAAAGGTATTTATTTCTCCACAAAACATAAGGCACACAATACATAAAAAACGAATAAAAAAAACAATTGAGTGAGTGGACTTTTGTTAGAGGTTAGAGACCCTGCATTGCTGATTTTCTGTGTTCAATGTAATGGTGTACATGTTTGTAGAAATTATTTCGAAATGTCGCAATATGATTGTAACACATCGTCAACATTACAGCATTGATTTTACTGCTTTTTGTTTTTAAAGACTCGTCTTGTACCTTATACAATTTAGATATTTTTTATGGTACCAAGTGACGGGGCAAACAAATCGTGCACCTGGTGGTAAGCTTTAAATCGCAAAGAGAGGCACTGCCACTGCCCTCATCACGCTAAGACGTAAGTTAACAAGTCCCATGTACGAGTATTTCACGAGCACCCTTATTAAAAACCCGAACGCAGTAATGCTCACATTACTGCTTGGCGACAGAAATAGGTAAGGTGGCAATACTTCCCTCGACGAACCTTTTTAAAAGGAGCTCTACTGCTACTAACTATCACGAAATATTTATAACTTCGAATTTAGATTCGAAGACTCGACTCATCTCTTGACATAAAAATTTAATTTTTGTACTTACACGCCTTAAGCACAGGAGCTGAGCCCACCTCGTACCTTGCAAATAAAAATAGAGGCAGTCTCGAGCCGGCAAATCCACCTTCTGCCGCCCTATTATGATATTTCTTGATTCCAACCCCCTATTCTCGAGAAAAAGGGTGGTAGGCCTTACTTGTAGGTATATAAGTTATATCTTTTGAGATATATGAAAATGTATCTTTGATAGAGACACGATATCTACACTATTACGTCAAGTACGTCAGGAAATTGTATTTTAATTCTTCCTAAACTAATGTTCAAAATTCGCACTTATAAATCGTTAATCGATTAGTAAAAGTAGTAGGTATAAAATTTTCTTAATGAAATAAATTAAATATTACAAACTAAACAAAGTATCTCATACATCATATACGAAATAAACGAAAAATAGCTATCTAGCGGCGACAAATGCCGAAAGTCAATACTAAGATCTATAACAAAAGCACATAGGAGAATTTAGACTACTCCGTAACTGGACACGTGGGTCAGATGTATAGAGCAATGCTATGTTGCAGCATGATCGTGGATCCAAGTCCCACCGGGACACTTAAGTTTTTCTTTGTGTTCGATCTTTGTATATATAATCATAACACAACTAGTGGGGTTATTTCACCAAAAAAAAATCTTTTGATTTGATTTGTTGGTGTTACCAAGAGTTTTCTTTAAAAATCCGTAACCTAGCCAAATCTTACATTTGCTATACATAGACATGTGAATTTAGATATTTTGAACAAAATAACGTCATGTGTGCTGTTTTGTCCATTAACGATAAATTTAAATGTATGGGGCGTGACAAAATGCCCTACAATATAGACCTACTAACACACAGACAAGACAATTTTTTAGAGGTAACTCTACTTGAACTTTTATATTTTAGAATTTCAGAGGAGCTCCCATAGTAAAAATTGTTAGTATGTATGGACAGAATCACCCAAAAAAATTTGTTCCAATATCTAACTGTAAAGTTCTACCAGAATCTCATGAAAATAAATATGGAAGAATTTCATGTGATCATATCTAAGATTATTTCAATATGGCGTCTTAGATATGACCTAAAACTATATAATCAGAATGTGCGTGTCTTTAGATAATTTTTTCTATTGTAAATATAGAGATATGTAAAAAATTTGCAAAAAAATAAACAAATAGTAAGTGCTAGAAAGTTTGCAATGAAATAAATAAATAACATGAATAATGCAGAATGTGAAAAAATTCTCAATAACATTTTTTACGACATTCGTGGTCGAGTGGATTGCACAACGGTTTTTACGGTGTCGCCATCTCTGAGGTTCCGAGTTCGATCCCCGACCGGTAGACAATGCAGCAAATTTTTCTATATTGTCTCGGGTCTGGGTATTTGTGGTACCGTCCTTTGTTTCTGATTTCCATAACACTAGTGCTTTGGGATCGGAGCAATGTAAGTACTGTTGCTAACATTTGCAATATTTATTTATTTATAACGTTTATTTCAATTTTGCAAAGTGTTGTTAACCAAAAAAAGTTGGTACTCCAACTACAGCTCACATTAAAATTGTAAATAGGTCCGAGCTGGCGTAGGGTTATATCTGTCTGAAAATTTCACAGCTCTATGACCAATAGCTCATGACATCATGAATCTTAAACTAGAGTGAGGCAAATAAAAAGTGTCGGCAGGCTCCCGCCTGAATTATGAATACATCGATAAATATTTGAAAAGCTGCCATGCGGATATATGGAGACGGAGAGACGGTTACGTTATTAGTCGTGTTCAATTATCTGATTGTATTAATTTCCATGGAGGTACAAGTTTTATTTTTGATTTTAAATTAAGTGTAAGGGCCATTATCTATCAAATTTGAGCTACAAAAAGCTGTGTTTCATGAAACAATCATTTTTCGTAGTACATGTGGTCACACGGTAAAAATATTTATCGCAAGAAAGTGATAAAAATAAAACGAAATAAATGAAACAAATTATGTAATGTGAATTTTTTAATTCTCCCATATACTATTGACTAATTTAACTCGTAGAATCTTTGAACTTCTCTCCTTAAAAGTTGTAATTTTGCAAATGTGGCCTTATTACACTAAAAGTGTGAATTGTATTCTATTTTTGTTTTGAAATTTAGTCCAAAGGTATAGGTATGGCCCGGAACAACAAAGAGCTATGTTTCATGAACCAATGGTATTACATTATTTTCAGCTGCAGTTAAACCTAAATAACGATGTACTATTGGCATGGAGATGTCACAATAGAGAAATACTTATTGGCTGATAGAACTGAGCATTTCTCCACTCCACTTAAGCAAATAATGGGCCTGAGCTAACCGATAACTAGCGTCGTAATGGCGAAAGTGGGCGGGCTGCAGTGTACCTTTATTTTATGTACACCACAGTTCTGTTCTGTTTCCATATTCAAATTAAAAATTAATTTATTAAAAAAAAATGTTTTAGTTTTAGTGTTTCATAAGAATTGTCCAGAAAAAAGATCAACAATGTCATTAGCGAGGAACTTTGTTTTCTTGAGTTGCGTAAACTTTTTCAAAAATTGCTTTGATTTCAGTGTTTCGTAACCAATTGCTTAGAAAAAAAGGTCAACATTATCATTAGCGGGAAATATTGTTTTCATGAGTTACTTAAATAGGAACAACTTGTATCATTGTAAATGTGTCATTACATCGACCACTGCGGAATAATAAATACATTTTGATATTTTAAATTGCAACGCAGAATCATTATTGTTTTTACGACACAATCAAAATCAAAAAGATGCGTGGCACGGGTGTACACGCGTGTGTGACAGCTCCAACAGTAGGGTAAAACCAGAATAGATGCCGCAGAGGGATAGGTGCCTCGTTGTCTAAAAACCTAATTTCCCAAAATAATAACAAAAAATAATTAGTTTAAATAAGGAGTATAGACACCACTTCATCAAAGCGCCTGCAGGGCATCGTGTGGAATAGACGCGTTTAGCTTGTGCATGGGTATATCTCCGCGACGAACTCGACAACGGATCAAAATTTCAGACGCAAGTATTTACTGTCGCATGACTTTGTAAGTTATAATAAATTCCGTTTTATTTTTATAACAATACAATTGCATTTGCAGTGCCATTCGGAGATCTAAATCGCAAAGATCTTATGGGCACTGCCATTGCGCCCATCACCCTGAGACATAAGTTGACAAGTCCCATGTACCTGTAATTTAACCAGCACCCTTACCCTTCAAAACCGGAACATATTAATGCTCACATTACTGCTTGGCGGCAGAAATAAGTAAGGTGACAGTACTTCCCTGGACGAACTTTTTCACAGGGAGTTCTACTGCTACTTACGCAATAAGATCTATTCAGTATTTTTTAATATTCAATCTGTGTTTTCTCAATTCCACAATTTTGAGTTAAGAGACTATAGTAATAGCAGTGCGGTATGGTTTTTAAGCCGATGCGCGATGTTGCCATCTTAATTTAACATCACAAATTTGACAAGTAGGTAAGACACCTTTCACACTTTCAATATTCTAATAAAAACGCAAATATCCCCATTTTCAACTGAAACAGTTATATAGGAATGTAAAATATAATATACAAAATACACTATAAAATCAATATAGTTACTCTTTCTATTACTATTTTATAAAAAGTTTGATAATAACAATAAGTTTTTTTAAAAAATCGACCTCAAAAGTTCGTGAAATTACATCCACTTGCCAAGTTTTATTGAAATGTGTTACAGGAAAGTGCGCGAAACTAAATTGATCCCCTAGTTTGTCAGCGTTAAAGGTGAAATATTTCCTTCAAATTTAAAAGGGGACCAATACTGAGGTACCCTGTTTCCAACAAAAAAGAATCATCAAAATCGGCTCACAAACAATCGCGTAACATACACACAAAATAAAATACAGTCAAATTGCGAACCTCCTTTTTTGAGATCGGTTAATAAAATAGCAGAACCCATGCTTGAATATTTTATTGGCGTGCTGCTGTGGCTAGCACGGGTAAGCCACACATGCACATATGTACATAAATTAAAATGTAGCTCAAGCGGGGAGTACAATTTCTTTATTTTAATTTTAGTATCTTAATTTCAATTATAAATGTTCACTTGTAATGTTATATTACTTCAATTTTAAATGTTAATATTATTTTATAAAGTTGTGAAATCATAACTTTTTTTTATATCAAGTGACTGGACGAACAAGTCGTGCGCCTGATGGTAAGCTACACGCCTGCCCATAACAGTTACAATGCCACTCAGAGCTAAGTTGCAAAGATCTGAAGGATACTACCACTGCGCCCGTTACCCTGAGACATAAGTTGACAAGTCCCATCTGCCTGTAATATCACCAGCACCCTTACCCTTCAAAACCGGAACATAGTAATGCTGACATTACTGCTTGGCGGCAGAAATAGGTAAGGTGGCAGCACTTCCCTGGACGAACTCTTTCCCAGGGAGCTCTACTGCTTAGAAAATATCAAGAAGATAACTATCAAGAAGGCGTATCAAATTTTTCCAGGCATTTAAAATTACACCAAATATTGCTAGCAACAATTTACAATTTCCTAATTTGTTAACAAATTTCGGTAGATAATGTTTGTTTAGATGTGGACGATTAATTATGACGTATCAAAGTAATCCAGCGCGTACACCTTTATATGTAAATATAGGTCCGTATATCGAATTAAAATTAAATGAGGGCAACAATAGTGTGTAAACGATCTGGGGGTCTGGGGAAATTAATGGTTAAATCGCCGTAAGCCGATCCAGCGATATTTCAGCCCTCACTAACCCTCACCTTCGGCGGTTATGTATTAGTGAGATACCGGTAAATACTGAAATTACACGTAACACTTTCGTTTCTCTCTGTAATAAATGCATTTTTGTGTTACAGGAATGTCAAAGTAATTTGATAAAAAGTAATAAACTAAACTAAACTATGCGATTAACTAGTAGCTTATAAACTACTAGTAGCGGTTTTGCTTCGAACTAATAAGCTAATGCTAACTTGTAAAAACTGTAGTAGCCTAATGGTTTGAACTACTGCCTCTCAAGCAAAGGCCGTGGTTTCAAATCCGGGTTCGGGCTTCTGAGGTTCTCTAAATTTATGTGCGAAATTGAATTTGAAAATTACCATGAGCTTTTCAATGAAGGAAGAACCGTATTGAAACCTGGATGTCGAAGAAGAAGAAGAAGAAGGTTCACAACCCTCGGAAAGCGTGTGAAATCCCAAACCCGCATTAGGCCAGTGTGGCGGACTATGGCCTCGCTTGAGAGGTGACTCTTGCCCAGTTGTGAGACGTATAAATGGGTTGATAATGATGAACTCATTATTGTTTATCTGATTTCTCACTCAACATTACTCTTTGGCATAACAGAGTTAAAAATAAACAAACGTTCTATATGTATTCAGTTCCTCCAATGACATTAAAACATGTATGAAATACAATAAATATGTACGACTCGGCTAGGACACGTCTGAACTCACTTTTTTTTTCTTTTTATATCATAATATCGAGTGATTTCACTATAATGTCCAATGTACAAAGTAAGTTAAATTTATCTTTTATGTTGTTTTTGCAACAATTACACGGAAAATACTTTTTGAAATATTTCTCAATTGCTGTTTTTAATATATATTGTTTAATACATGATAGACACACGCTTGGCCACAATCTCACCTGATGTTAAGCGACTATGTGACCGACAATGGGACGCGTTTGCCTAAAAAATACCTGTTTTTAATGTTACAGTGTATTTGTCTGACACGGTAAAGGTGCCAAACTTTTCGATAATACGACACTTTTTGGAGCACCTATAACATTTTTTTATACTGCTAAATGACGGTTTGGTGGTAAGCGACACCCCTGTCCATAACAGTTATAGTTCCACACAGAGCTTTAAATCGCAATGATCTCAAGGGCACTGGAAAGTCCGCTGTGCCTATAATTTCACCAGCACCCTTAAAACCGAAACGCAATAAGCTTACATTACTGCTTGGCAGCAGAAGCAGATAAGGTGGCAGTACTACCCTGGACGAACTCTTTCACAAGTGTACGCTTTAAGTATTTAGTTCTTCTATTGACTATTTTAGTACCACTAATGGACCCCTTTATGGTATTCGTACCCAACTTCACCTCCACTAACACCTCCACAAGTTATAAAAGAACTGTGGTAAAAGAGCAGCTCAGTCGTGATCCTATAGTGAACTTAGAGAATACTTGTGAATTTAATCTCAATAAATAGTAAGTGAAATCTGAGTTGAATTTTATTTAGCGGCCACACAAGAAACTCTATTGCTACAGACTAAAATTGTCCACATTACATAAAGTTTTTCAATTCTCCGTAATCATGCAAGAATCTATAGGTAAAACAACAACTATGACCATATGAAATGAAACTATTTTTCCGGATTCAAATCGCTTATATTTGTTTTTTCAAACAAACCAACGTTTCGGGCCCTTTACAGATGCTGCGAGGGGTCATTGAAATCAAAAAACATCCTAATTTCAACAAGGAAGATAGTTTTTCCTTACCACCAGTTTGGGATCCATTATTTCCTCTGACGAAAAATCCCAAACATAAGACTTCAGTACTAATAAATATGTTTTAATTTATTCTAATTTTTATTATTAATAAATAATAAATTTAACTTAATACAAATTCATATTGTCAAAATAAAATAATTTGTAAAAAATAATGTAACGCAAATTGGAATGTTTCCTTTGTAAAATTAAAAACAAAGTATTTAATTAATAATTTTTGTAACTATAGTGAAAAAATAGAATGGTTTGCATGAATATTAGACATAACTGGTTGATGACTGTACCACCTCAGTCAACCGCGACCATGGGACCTGTAAAAAACCCGAAACGTTGGTTTGTTTGAATAAACAAATATACGCGATTTAAATCCGGAAAAATAGTTTCATTTCCTATGTGTAACAATCGCGAAAAGCTAAGAACTCGATAACAACTGTGACCATCTAACAAACCAACGAAGAAATATTAAAAACAATCTATCACACAAACCCCATCATAATGAAAACAAAGTACACAATTTCTGGGCTTTCAGAAACTACCCTCGAAAGCGTTCCATATCCTCAAGGAAATTGCTAGAGACGATGGTGAATAGAACGTGGGTATCTCTGTTTACATCTGTGTTACAAATGTGTTACATCAAGACAGCGGCGAGGTGCTCCCGTTACTTATCTGTTCCCAACACTAAAGGGTTTAGGGTTGGTGATGCATAATTGACTTAAATTAGCTAATCTTGAGAAGTCATTTGCGTATAGCATTTTTTAACAAATACTATTGGTAAGAAATAGACCGCATATGCTGAAGTCGTAACTGTGCTGATGGTTTTTCGACCGGCGGCCGCGGTGGCGTAATCACCGTGATATACATATATATATTACTCAGATGTTTAAGAAAACACTAAAACATTTTTTATATTTTAATAGCAGTAGAGACGCTTGTGAAAGAGTTCGTCCGGTGTGGCAGTACTCGCCTTTATCTTACCTATTTCTACCACCTAGCAGTAATGTTGGAATTACTGCATTCAGGTTTTGAAGGGTAGGGGTTCTGGTGAAATTACATTCACATGGGACTTTTCAACTTACGTCTCAGGGTGACGGGCGTGGTGGCAGTGCCCCTGAGAGCTTTGAGATTTAAAACTCTGAGTGGCATTGCAATTGATATAGACAGATATAGTGTCGCTTACCACCAGGCGCACGACTTGTTCGTCCCGTCACTTTATATCATAAAAAAAACTTAACAATATGTAGAGTTACGCTTACTAAATATTATCAACTTAAAGAATGTTTGTAACAATCACATAAAATAAATGCTCTTAATTTGAAATATTGTATTCAAACACAAGTAAATAATTAATAATTTCACGACGAATTTACGCAAATCTATCTGTCGATCGAATCGACGCACAGCGACGTGACAGAATCGTCGAAGGTGGCGGCGTGCCGCATATGTCTTGTGAAGACTTTCTTTATGCCACTACTACATATTTTCCACAATAAGGATTATTCTGAAAGCGATTCTTGCTGATAAAACAACGCATGTACAGCACTGTACTTCAGAATATAAATTCCTCACGTAATAAGCACAGTATTATTGTAGAAATAAAACACCCATGCCCAGATTTGTGCGGATTGTTACAGATTTTCAAGATATAATGGGTTTGAGGGCACAATCACCCCTATAACATTAATAAATTAACATAAAAAAGAGACACTTGAATCCACCTGAGTCTTCATCTGAATATCAAAGAATAATATAATGGGTCCAACTCTCAATACTACTTGTCCACAAATGATCTGACCCCTGATCTCATCTCGTAAAAGATCAAAAGTGTATCAAGGGGAAACTGACCCGTGGTAAAAAATAAACAGGTTTTTTCAAGTTTCTCACGTTTCTATTGATGAGATTAAAATTGGTTCATGGGATGCTGTTTATTGGTTAAACGGTGAATTTAATTTAGGGTGATTTTCATACAAATGTTGGCGTAATTTCAATTAAATTTGTGGGCAATAGTATTATAAAGGAAATTGAAAATAAGGTGCTATATAACGCTCTCAAAAAAATATAAATTAATCTTAATGATTAAATTTGAATATTACGATGTTTACTACCATTATAATCAATTATTTTTTTGTGGAATTACTCCACTAGTTTGTTATAATTAATAATACAAAGATCAATACTAAGAAAAATTCTTTCGATTCGGCTGGATTCGAACCAGCGCCTTCAGCATACCGTGGCTGATGCTCTCTCACTGAAGCTACGAAACGAACCAGCTGACCTTACGAATTTTTCTGTGTGCTTGTTGCAGACCTTTGTGTTTGGTTTTTAACGACTTATACTGAAAACGCTACTGAGTAGCCGATTCGAATCCCGCCGGATCAAAGGATTTTTTCTTTGTGAAATTATAAATAAAATTCGATCAATTATCAATACAATTATAAATTAATCGTTTGATTATTTAGTAGCAGTAATCTCCTATGGCACAAGCTACAGGAAACTTATACCCAGTAGTGGGTGAAGTCGGGCTGTGTGTGATTATGATGATTTTGATGACCATAGTGAGTACTACTCATCGTAGATTGTATAACATCAAAGACTAGTACAACTCAGGTGTCAAAGATGCAATTGATTGATAAAAACAAATCGCATAACAAGTAAAACATGTTACACATAATATCTCAGCACTAATGAGGCGGGCGTCAACCCTAGCTTCGAGCGTGTTACAGTTAAATGCGTCATATGTATATTTCAGGCAGTGACCAAACACCCGCCCACGTCGGTCCGGACCTCCGGAAATGGGATGAACAAAGATGTTATGGAGTCTCAACTAGTTAGTTATGTATTTTCATCTCTTAGTTCCTTTCTACCCCATTGTAAGTTTCGGGAGTGACGTGTTATTTTGTTATTAATTTTTCCAATGATAATGACGGTAAGAAAAAACGTACACTAAGTAAGAGTAAACATTGCTGCGTTCCGGTTTTGAAAGGTGAAAATGAAATTACAGGTACATGGGACTTGTCAACTTTATCTCAGTGTGGCGGGCACAGTGGCAGTGACTCTCAGATCTTTGTGGCTTAAAACTCTAAATGGTACTGCAACTATGGACGAGCTTGTCCCGACCCAACACTTGGTCTCATAAAAAAAATATATTGCAGTTCAGGAGCGTAAATATGTACATTTTCCAACAATGATTATCCTATCTAGATAGATACAAACGGTCATACACTGATATAGCCTCAACATGTATTTATTCCATTTCCATAACTTTATGTCAACAATTAGAAGAATATTTGGATAGATAATATGACCCCAAATAAACACCAATTTTTGTAGATTTTTTTTCTATTGGTGTTTATTTTCACTGATTTTGTATATTCTTTCAATATTTTCCAATTATAAAATAACGGCATATTTTAATTGACTCCACATTCTATGAGATACACCCGGGTTCATCTAATAAGTGAATGTTCAGGGTTTTGACTAATGCGGCCTTGACATAGTTTAAATTACAATAGTGTTGTAATATGATTGTAATGAATATTGTGATGTTTTTGTACCATGATATATTTATTTTTTGGTGAAATTACTTCACTAGTTTGTTACATTGTGAACACGGAGATAGAACACAAAGAATGAATTTTCCTCTGTGTTCGATCTTTATATTAATAATTATAAACTAACATTTTTAAGGAGTGACGCCCACAAGTCACGATACGTTTAGCACCATTGGGTGCACTGTTTATTTTGTAGATCACTCGTTTAGAATTAAAAAATATAGAGCAATAATTGCCAAGAAGCTCCATAGTATTCGTAAGTCCAATAGACATTGTCCTCCGCACATCTAACATGCTGATCCTAAGGCCCGGATAAATAAGTACGCCACATTTACTTCTAATCATTGAATTACTGAAATACCCTACATTTATTAACTTAACACCTTGATCTATGTAAGTACCAATACTCTTTGAAATGTGAATGTTCAACCGAATAAAATTAAACTAACCTACTTATAATAACTAATAACTTATAATAAAACCTACTATAACACTACAGAGTATACTAAAGTGTTTAATAAGAGTCTAATTAACTAAATAGTCATTAGATAACTACTTATAAACTTTTTCTATAGAGAAGAAAGTCGAATTATCGCTTAGATTTTTTAATTTGTTTATAGCCCAGAACTAGGGAAACCCTGTATCGCGGGTGCCACGGACAGACACAAAGACGACCAGAAATTACACCCAAACTCACGAGGGAAATAAAAGGGCACGAACCCGTGCACTGTGTCTATTACCGTGTTAGTAACATTTTAATCTTAACTGTCCTCATATGTAAAAGGCCTTTAACCTATTCATGGACAGTACTTAAAAGTCTATACTACCTCAAATGGCTTCGGTTGATTCCGCATATCAATGAAAGTGTTGAATCGATCACTTTGAACACACATCATTTCATCATCATCATTTGATCACACACACAAAACATATAGTAAAATTGAGATTAAACACTGGTTAGTAGGTATACGGTGTGAAAACACGATTACTAAAAAATGTTTACTATAGAAATTTTATAGTGAACATCTGTCTATAGACATTTTGCAAGAAAACCACTGTATTCAAGTACCTTACCTAAAGGTACCAATGATTTTTTTACATCAACTGTTGAATACGTATCGTATACGATATAAGATCATTGTATACGATACACATTTGGACATAGTTATGCAAACAAGAACCAACCAACACCTCGAGTGAAATTGAGTTACGTATTAAGTAGAACACCAGACGTTTCCTTTACCCGCTCACAAGAGATCCTGGCAATATATCTAGCCAAAACGGAGAAAGGAAACCCAACCCTAAATAAGTAATTTTTTAATAGCTAAGAAGAACCATGCTGCCTAACTTCATATAGGTAATGTATTTTCTAAAATATGCTAAATGGATCCATGTCACATGTACTGTAGATCTTTAGCGTTTTCATTACGAAAACTAAAACATGGTTCTCGTTAAGTAAATAAAAAGATACATAATGTTTTCTATTTATTGCTATATAATATAATAGTTTCCCTATACCATTCTCAATGCTACACATAAGTCACGTTGTTTGTCTCAAATAACTTACCTATTTATTTTCTTAGCACTGTTTTTACAAAATTCTAATTATCTCGAAAGTGACATTTTGTGGGTTGGTTCTAGTTTAAATAACTATGTCCATTTTTCAAATTATTTTAATTTCGTTTGTAAAAAAAATGTGAAATAAAGCCAGTGTCTCTGCCGTTCGAAAATTCAAATTCGAGCTGAAGTAGTAATGGTAGTATCGACTCTTGAATAGCACCACACACAAAACTGTCACTCCTTTTCTTTATCCCGTAGTGCTTATATTACTGTTAATATAAAATGTTTAATGTAATTCAGAGAATTTTGTCAGTACGTTGTTGGTACTTCTCTATGAAGTAGCAGTAGATGGCATCTACACAGAAAGCACTTGGAAATCACACAATAAAGGTAGTGGTTGGTTTATAGAGATCCATATAGCGAAATGGGGTACTGCACACTATTTAAATTTAATTTTACGCTAAGCGCCTTTACCCCAAATGAACGGGTAAATTGCTGTACTAGTAAGTCACAAAAATACACAACGAAACTGCTATGCGCACTGTCCCAGAAACTACCCTATCACCCCTGTCTAATATCTCCGTCCTACTCCCATTAACGTAAAACTATATTGTTATCTCTTTCTAAGCTGACCGCTTGACCATTGGCGGGATTCCCTCCATGCATCACTTCACATTATCCAATTTCGTACTTTTGTGTGTGCGTGAGCCTTGGGCGGAGTGCGAAAAGGTTCGTGAAAAATGTTTATACCTGCTGTGTGATATATTTGTAAAAGGGTATGTACATACATTAAAAGACAGAATTAGTCCACTGTAGAATAAAATCTTTTAAACATGGCGATTACTGGCAAAATTATTTTTCTGAATTTTGTTAAATTTAGACACGAACTATCTATTAGGGATTTTAATTCTGTTTCAGTCTATTTTATTATAAGAATGCTGACAGGAATTGCCAATTACACACATCAAAAAAAGTTTGCGATCAATAGCATAAGCTCCTATAATTCTTTAAATTTAACTTTATCAAGAAAAAATCTATGTTGTATGCTTTCTTTAAATAGGAATACCCTGTTTGAAATTAAAATATAAAACTATTTTATATTATTTATTTTAAAAAATTGAGCCATTAATCATAATGTAATAGTGATAGAAATTTCATAGAAAGAAAAAGACTGTTTAATTAAACTTAAACAACAATTTATTATTCAAAGGTGTGAATTCAATATAAAATAACTCCTCCCCTGGCTCGAATACATGCGAAGATCCTCCTGGGCATGCTGAGGATCAAGTTATCCATCATTTCCTGGGGTAACCTATCCCATTCTTCAATAGCGGCTTCCCTGAGCTCTGGAACTGTCTGGGGACGTGGCTCACGGTTCCATACTGCTCGTTTAAGAGCATCCCACGCGTGCTCTATTGGGTTTAAGTCGGGCGAGCCGGCAGGCCAGTCTAATCGTGTGATATCGTATTCTTGAAGAGCAGCATTGACTCGTTGAGCTCGATGTGCGGGCGCATTATCATCGACCAGTACAAATTGGTGCCCATGGTTTACTCGGAATGGTCTGACGATATCATCAATAGCAACTGCTTTGTACATGTCTGCTGTCATGAAGCCCCGATACGGGATCAAAGGCGTTCTAGCTCCAATCATAATGCCACCCCAAAAGGACACCGATTTTCCGCCTTGCTGAACTGTTCCAGTGGCAGTTCTTTGTCTTTCACGGTCGCCTGGTCTTCTCCAGACACGGACAAGTCGGTTATCTGGATTAGTGCTGATTCGGGATTCGTCAACGAAGAGACACTTTTGCCAAATGTTTTCGTCCTCACCTTCTTCATTTTGCCGAAGTCTAGCCCACTGCAATCTTCGTTGTTGACGTTGCCGGGAATTGAGCGGAGCTCGCCAAGACCTCCGTGCTCGTAATCCAGCCTGGTGCAAGCAATTGCGAACGGTCTGCGTGCTAACTTCAAGCCCAGAGGCGGCCCTGACTTCTGCTTTTATTTTAGTGGCGTTGATTGTTGGATCACGGGCTGCCAGCAATCTAATATAGCGCTTTTGGGCAGCTGTCAAAACAGTTGGGCGACCACTGCGGGGTCGGTCAGCTAAATTCCCCATTCCGTGATACCTCTGCAACGTAGCCACGACACAGGATTGGGATATAGCAAGTCTGCGTGCTATTACTCTCGTGGTGTATCCTTCTTCCCTCAAAGTTACTATTCTAGCTCGTAAAACCTCTGATAATCCTCTTGGCATTTTTTCAATCACAACTTTCCGCGAAAAATATCTTGAATCGCTTATAATTGACTAAATCAGATTTCTGAATGAGCGTAAGCTAGGACTGAAAGCCTTTTTATATGAAAAAACAATTGAACGGGGTCATTGTTTTATGTTCTAATTTATTTTTAAATAAAGAATCTAAAAAGAAGAAAAAATCATAATATAATCTACAGTAACAAAAAAGATTTCAGTTTTTCGAAGTGATCGCAAACTTTTTTTGATGTGTGTATTATAACAGTAATACAATAACATTCGTGAAAATTGAAAAGCTCAATACAAACCAATTAATGACAGCTATGAATAATTTTTTATACTGACTAAAGTAAGAAATTTACTTGGGTGAGACAGAGCTTTAGGACGAAAATGAATTGGGAAATTAATAATAATAATTACCTGCACTGTTGGGCACAGGTCTCCTCTCAATTAAGACATATTTTTTTTTATAATATGAAGTGACGGGACGAACAAGTCGTGCACCTGATGGTAAGCTACACGCCTGTCCATAACAGTTGCAGTGCCACCCAGAGCTTCAAATCGCAAAGATCTGAGAAACACTGCCACTTCTCCCGTCACCCTGACACGTAAGTTGACAAGTCCCATGTGCCTGTAATTTCACCAGCACCCTTACCCTTCAAAACCGGAACACAGGACCGATAACATTACTGCTTAGCGGCACAAATAGGTAAGGTGGCAGTACTTCCCTAGACGAACTCTTTCACAAGGAGCTCTACTGCTTACAAAATTGCTTCGCATATGTGTGCCGATTTCCTCACGACGTTTTCCTTCAATTGGGAAAATAATGCTATTGTTAAACGACTTCAAAAAAGTAGCAGGTTCTCAATTGGAATATATTTTTTTGGTATGTATGTTACGCGATAACTCCGGTTACAATTTGTGAACCGATTTTGATGATCCTTTGTTGGAAAGAGCATACCTCAGTAGTGCTCCCATTTAAATTTGAAGAAAATATTCCACCTCTAAGGGCGGCAAACTGGGGGATGAATCCGGTTTCGCGCACTTTTCGGTAAGCGATTTCAATAAAACTTGGCAAATAGATGTGATTCTAGAAAGTTTTGAGGTAGGTTTTTTAGTACTCGGTACTGTGATTGTTTCTTATTTATGACAAACGTATTTTATTAAACGAGCTGGCTGTACAACACACAGTTCCGTAGTTCCTCAAACGCAAACAACTAAAAATCTAGAATCTGTCTCGTGGATTGTGGGTTGGTACTCTACATCTGTCTTGTGCACTGTAAAACAAATAAACCTTATTTCATCATTTAAAAACCACAACACGTAACCTACCTATACAATAATTAGGTAATTGACATAAAAATAATATGTTCAAATAAAAATTATCTACTATAATATTTTTTTTATGATACTAAGTAACGGACCGACCAAGTTTAGGTACTACCACTGTGGCCAAACGGTTACCGTGATGGACTGCCACGCAGAGGTCCCGGGTTCGATTCCCGGGCCGGGAGGAATATTTGTATGTCCTACATTTATTTCTCCTCTGTGTCCATGGCACCCGTGACACAGGGTTTCCCTAGTGTGGGGCTATGAGTGTGTGCGTAAAAAAGCTGTGCGCCTGATGGTAAGCGCCACTTTTGGCCATAACAGTTGCAGTGCCACTCAGAGCTTTAAATCTCATAGATCTGAGCGGCACCGCTGCTGCTCCGGCCACCCTGAGACATAAGTTGACAAGTCGCACTACACACTTGGTACAATAAAGCCATATGTGAAGTACTTTATCACATTAAAGTCTATTTTATGACTTAAAATATTAAAATAATAATACATTAAAGAAATTATGAGGTATATGTGATATTATAATTATAACTCTCTTATTTAATCATAAAAAAGTTAACGACTAATTTCGTTCGTGGATAGTTTCCTCTCCTGAAAATTGTGGCCTTATTACACCAAATATGCTATATGTGTTTTAAAAAACATGAAATTTAATTACGATACAAATAATAGACATAAACATCTCTCCCAAAGTGGCCTACTTCGATATCCGATTCGCGTAAAAATTATTCCACTTTCCACATAAATTATGTGATCATTGTTGTTTTATACAGGAAGAAGGAACAAACCTCGCAAATTGGACATGAATTCCTCCTAGAAAGTTGTATAGTCACACCATGATACTCCAAACACACGTTTTTTAACATTCCGTAGAGAAAGGCGTGTTGCATGGGCAACATTTCTTACATTTCCTTATCCTACGTTTACAAGAAAAGTATTCTGTACATATTGTATTGTACATTGTACAATATTCTTAAAACGTAGGTAATGTAATAACCGTCTTTTTTTTCATTCAACAGAAACAGCAAACACAGCGTCAGCTGTAGCTATGAAGAACACAAACGAAACTACTACTTCTTACCACCTTTTATACTAACGTGGTCGTATTGTAGAGATCCCCTTATATAATTGATTGACTAATAACTAACAATAATAATGTATCAGACAGTCACACCTACCACATGGTCTCAAGCTAGGGCATTCCCTGTGCTATGAGAATCAGAGTAATGGAATTCACTGCGGGGCACAACCCAGAATACTCACACCAGAACCAATTTAAAAAGGTCATTTCCCAAATTGGTCTTACAGGGAATCAAACCCGGGACCTCCTCAACCAGCACCGAGGTCATCAAAAGATTATTTCCATTTATTTCTATTTTACTTTACTAACTTTTTCATAAATTTGTTTATTTGTATTAAATTCACTGACTTTGATAATAAGTATTATCTTAATAGATTATGTCCAAGGACCTTTCGAAAACATCAATCATAATTACAAATCAGTAAAACTTTAATGTAGTTTAAGTAGTAACAGTAGAGCTCCTTGTGAAAGAGTTCGTCCAGGGAAGTACTGCCGCCTTATCTATTTCTGCCGCCAAGCAATAATGTGAGCATTAACTGCGTTCCGATCTTGAAGGGTAAGGGTGCTGGTAAAATTACAGGCACTTGATATTTTTCAACATATATCTCAGGGTGACGAACGCAGTGACAGTGCCCCTCAGATCTTTGAGATTTAAAGCCGTGAGTGGCACTGCAACTGATACGGACCGACGTGTCGCTTACCACCAGGCGCACGATTTGTTCGCCCCGTCACATGGTCTCATAAAAAAAACCTTACTTTGTTAAAGACACAATTTAGTTATATCTGGCAAGTTATTGAATGACTTTTAACATCACATGTATGTATTCTCGAGTATGAAATTAATTAAAATTTCGCATCATTGATGCAAAAACGTTTTAAACCCCTACAAAACAACGTATAATTCAATAAGCATTTATATGTTTTCCATATCATGTCCTTATATATAGACATACTATCTCTCGAAGGTCGGGTAGGGATGTTCGGGCCCGACCTAAAACTTTGGGGTGTTAGGGACGGGTGTTTAAAGTGATATAACAGATTTTGTCCCTTCGCCTAAGTATAACAATGTATCATTAATATAATTTTGGGTTCAGTTTAGCATATTTTTTAATTGTATAATCAAAGTTCTTTATTTCTAGGAACCAATCGTTGTACTTGTACTTAACAAAAAAGAGATGGAAATTCTGAATACCAACTTACTACATCCAGGGAAAATTTGCTGGAAAACGAATTGTCGGTAGAAGGTGTCACTCCTGGTCAAAGGATTTGAGAGAATGGTTCGACTATAGTACCACCACGCTCTTTAGAGCAGCAGCCTCCAAAGTTACGATTGTCATCATGAAGAATAACACTTTTGTACGTGTTATTTGCAAAGGTTCTGGTTTGCATGTACATTATTAGATCAACTTATTTAGCAAACCCTACTAAATCACATCATAGAATAAGGTATTTGCGATATTCTATGCATATTATGATAAATAAGACGAATAAGTAGTGCGCCTGGTGGTAAGAGACACGTCTATCCATAACAGTTGCTCAGAGCTTCGAATCGAAGAGACATAAAGTTGACTAGACCCATCTGCTTGTAATATCCTCCAAAACCGGAACGCATTAATGCTCACGTTACTGCTTGACGTCAAGATAGGTATGGTGGCAGTACTTCACTGGACGAAAACTTTCAAAAGGAGCTCTACTGCTAAGTACTTGACAACTGTTTCGTATTTTAGTGGTCATTCCCTACAATGTTGGACAAAGAACACGGGCGATGACTAAAAAACAGCAATATGATGAGACTGTTATTTTCACCTACATATAATAATTAGAAATTAGAATAGGTCTAAGTTCGTAAATCTTATATGTGTGATGAATAGAGTACTATTTATTTATTTATAGTCCACAGTAGCTCTATGCGTGTTGGGTATTACACATGTATGGTACTGTGTCATTCCGGCTCCGATTGCACATTATAATTTGTACTAATTGCCGTCATAGGAAATGAAACTATTTTTTCAGATTTAAATAATATTTCCACTATCTGCACTACTTAGCAGTGTGGTCTTTTAAATATATCATTGTAACGTAGCATGCCAAAGCTAACCAGTAACGTTATTATGCTTTTATGATGAGACTATTTAAGTTGGAAAATGCAAGCCAACAAATCAATTACCTAACAAAATTTATGTCTAAAATGTTATGTATTATGTAGTTATGTATTTATATACGTAGTTATGTATTTTTCAGTGGTTCGAGGGATTACCCACAGAATTACTATTGATTTGGGAGCGCACCCGCTCGACCGCCTTTCAAATGAGCAGGCCTAATAGATTATACTAGAATTGTTAAAACCTCCTCAATATAACATCAAAAGCTAACTTACAGGCGATGAATGCGTCTTTGCGTCGTCGCATTTGTAACACAAATAAAGAATCTATTAGCAACTAAATAATATTATACTGTTCAAGAATACCTCAATGACAATATTTAAACTATTATAGTTAAACTTCATATAATATATACTAAAAAAATACAAATCAAAAATTAATTATATCTATTAAAAGGAAAAACCTAAATACATGTTCATAGACAATATAAAATAATAAATTGCTTCAATAAGTATTTTTTAAACTATTAAAAATACAAATTAATGAAATTGTTATATTTTAAAATAAATAATGCTTAAATACACGTTCAAATATATTGTAAAATAATATGTTACTTCCATAATTATTTCTTAAATATTAAAAATGCAAATAAATGAAAAGGGTATATTTAAAAATAAAAAACACTAAAATACATATTCCTATCGATTATAAGATAATATATTATTTCGATTTCTAAATTCTTGAAAAATCAAATAAATACAAATAAATAAAAATAATTTCAATGTCATTTAAAAATAAATAACACTGAAATACATCATATCCATACAGATTATAAAATAATATGAGTAGTATTTCAATAATAATCTAAATAATTAAAAATGCCTCCCTCTCATTTTGCTGTGCCCGACAGGGTCCATAAATGATCTTTGTATTTTTATAACATCTTGTACACATTATGGAAAAGCAATAAAGATTGAAATAAAGAAATAAAGTCTTTACTGGTAATTTTCCTGTGGCTCATTGTCTATACACGGTAGAATAGTGGTTTTTGCTTTCAAAATAGGAGAGTATCGCAATGGAGACGTGGTGACCTCATTGACCCCGCACGTATGTCCGCCATTACTATTTAAGAAAAATTGTACCCACAAACGAACAAAACATTACCAACTCGTAAATGCCTATATAAACTTTAGAAGTCACTGATCGCACAGAAGTTTTCACATCTACTATTATCAAATTGTAGTCATACAATAAAACATTATAGGTATAGGTACTAAATATGTTCCAAATAAATGCTTTGGTTTTCCTTGATAATTAATATAATAATAATATCTTTATTAACACTTTTGCCTTATAATTAGTACAGAGCAGCAATTTTATTATTTATTTAACAAAATTTAATTGGTATAGATATAACGTAGCACAAAATATGGCGTACCAAATTTAGAGATTCTGCCTCCTAAACTAATCAAAGACTGTATCTTAGGAGGCAGACTACTCTTTAACTTTTAGATTACTCTTTAACTTCTGTAGTTTATAGATAAATAAATGTATAACCGTTGGGAGATTTTGGATAATGACTCTGTGCTTATAGGACCGTCTTAACTAAAGTGGGTATAAGTTGTTGTATCAACTCTATAGCAGTTCTACAAGAAACTTCCCAAGACCCAACCTGAATTTATTAAGCTGGACCCCGGAAAGGTTTGCCGTATGCAGATAAGGGATTTATTTAGCGGAAAGGTCCGTCCCGGGTTAACGTTAAAATGCCTTTTGGGTCGACGATGACCAGGATTGGGCCAAATTTATTGTCGGCTTTCGGCTTTCGCCTTGATTTATTCAGCCTTATTCGGCGTAATTCGGCCTTTAAAATGGAATCAGCGAAGGTTGATAATAACGGTCGAGCAGTTTTTGTAATAGTGCTTATGTTAAATTGTGCGAGAGTTATGGTGTTTGGGTTGTAATAGTTATTAGTGATGGGGTTATATGGATTATATAGTGTTTGAAGTCGTGATAGACATTTAATAGGTACCAAGGTTATGTTATGGGTAGCCTCACGAAAAGGAATTCTTACGATGTGACCTGTTTTCGATATGCAGGTTTCTTGCACTAATATACACGTGGTAGACAACGTCTTAATCCTTCCTTCTTTAAAGAAAGAGGCATGTGTTTGGTTAATTAACTAAACACACGAAAGCATACATCATATTTGCTTAGAAGGTATCACAGTAGGTGAAAAGTTATTAGAAAATTCACCAGAATTTAGAAAAAAATTATGTTATTGATACAATACACTAAACACGAAAAGAAAATGTCTACAAGATATTGGTTGGCGCCGGCCGAAGCCCCAAAAACGTGTAAAGAAACCGGCCGGCGCGGTAAATGGTGCCAATTACGCGTCACCGGCCCGTACGTGACGCGACTCCAAACGGAATCAGGGTGTACGCGGGCCCAAGCTAGAGTAATATGGATGTTACGTTCGTTATTCGCTATGCTTCATTTTCGAAGTGGCATAACATACGCCATTTATTTATAGTATAAAGTCCCCCGCCTCGTAAGTATCAAAATAAACTGAGAAAAACTCTGTCACATCAAAATAAACGGATGCCCAACCCCCGAACAAAAAAAGGAATTATGCGTAGACTCTTAAACTAATGGAAATTCAAGATTTTCAGTATAGTCACAAAACTTGTCTAACTTGTTCGAAGCATGTCCTCTATTTGAACAGAAAAAAGCACTTTCCATTAAGAAAAATTATTCTAACTGGAAAATAGAGTTCATTCTTTGCAACATTTTAGGACTCACAAAATTCTAATTGACTTTTCTTCTAACGCCACCTATTGACATTAATTTATACTACGCCATCTTTCCTTGAAGGAAGTAGTAAAATCGAACATTTTAATTTAGTTCAGCTATTTCATAATGGGTGCTGCTTGCTCTATATAGCCCACCATAATCAGATAAAAAATTACCTACCCTTCCATCATTCTAAGACACATAACATCGCTTTAAGAGTAAATAAGTACCTCGTATGAGTTCTTTACGTAATGTTTCATGACGAAGATAAAAGTGTGGTGTAAAATATACTTAGTAAACAGAATGTCTGTAGCTAGCATTTTTATTAATTAAATTACACCTCTTTCTGATGACATATTACGAAGGAGCGGTTGAAAAGTAACTTAGGTATAAAATAAACGACGACTATGGCAACTTTTTTTCAATACTAATCCCTGTAACAGAAATGCGCTTATTGTATTCGTTATATAAAAAGGGACATTAGCATGTTAAAACAGTAATTGCTCAGTCATTCTCGGACTAGTGTTCACTACCTAATTTCCGTGGCATTTTTAAAAATTTAAATATTCAAGTACATTATCGTGTAATTATTAAATAATGTTGCACGATACACTACTGAAATATTAAATAATATTGCACGATAAAAAATCGAATACTTAAATAATAAAAATTAGGTAATGAACACTAGGAACAACGTAAACATTTCTATTTTTCTTCCAACATGTCCATGCAAAACGAAACGTAATAAAGAAAGAGTTCACTATCGCGTTCTTAGGTTTTCGCGATTGTAACACATAAGTGTTACAATCGCGAAAAAATTGTTTCATTTCATAAGAAATGAAACAATTTTTTCGGATTTGAATCGGGTACAATGTATATTATCAAATTAAGTTTGTTTGAAAAATATACGCGATTTAAATCCGGAAAAATAGTTTAGTTACACCACATACAAACATCTGTGGACCTTCATGAAGGAAGAATTTTGGCCGAAGGGTGTCATATATCGGCGATTCCGCGGCCGGTTACGTGACACCAGCCCTCGTAGCATGGCAACGCATGATAGTCGCGACACGCGCGATAAAATTGAACTAAGCGCGCCCTATTGGTGGTCTCAGTCAGATCTAATTTAGAAAAAAACAACAGCAAATAGGTACGTCACAAAAGTGACTAGTGTCATTTTTATGTTTCATTTTACTTTTCAGCCGCCCTACGTACTTCTATAACGAGCTTTATAAGTTTTACTTCAACAAAAATTAGTAAAAACAAACTACGTAAAAGTGCGTAACTGAGATTTTCAGACTAAAGTGACGAATAATGTCAAGAGAAAGTACTATAAGAATTTATTAATAATATCTTTATCTTTTTCATTTTAAAATCTTATCCACCATAGTCTTACAACAAAACTCGGACGGTCCTAACCCAAAAGTTCGTTCCCTTTAAAGTACACATGTAGCGGCCAAAACACGTGCGTTTTACGACTAGGGGCCGAACACTATTGGAATCGCCCGCGAATGGAGGTCTTTCCAATTTTTTACCTCCGTGAAATATAGCGGGGAGGCCTGTGACCGACGGTCGTTAGGGCGAATGTTTCGCCGTTTGCACGGGACAGAACAGTTTAGTCGGACAATGTTCCCGTCACTTGATGGATGAGGCTCATTTTTCAGTGTTCGCCCAGATTTGAGGTTTGTAAGGTGCCCCGGCCAGTCTTTTTCGATACATTATGTTTTGTGCTGTCATATAATGTGAGAAATGTTGTTCGTCACATTCTTCAGGATTTATATTAAATATATTAATAACCGAGTGCGTGTGTAGTAGCTGGTGCACTCAACTTCGTCTGCATAGAATAATTACCTACTTCGAGTACCCTGCTGAAACATTGTTTGTTTCTTACAAAAGCCATAAACATTAATTTTTAGATCCCTTAGTTGAGAAATGATTGGTTCTCCATGCAAACTATCATCCCTTATTCCATCCCAATCTCAGTACAGAGAACTATAAAACTGACCTCAAAAGTTCGTGGTAATCTATTTGCCAAGTTTTTTTTTTTAATCGGTTACCGTAAAGTGCAGAAAACCGGATTCATCCCCTAGTTTGCCACCCTTAGAGGTGGAATATTTTCTTCAAATTTAAATGGGTCCAATACTGAGATACTCTCTTTCTAACAAAAAAGAATCATCAAAATCGATTCACATATGAGTTATCGCCTAACATATAGCCTGTTAAAAGTATATGTTCATGTTCTAAGTCACATCTATCTCAATACCAAAAGTCATCAAATATGGGTTAGCGGTTTAAACGTGAAAACGTAACAGACACGAGTTACTTTCTCATTAGTTTGGATAAGTACAAATTACTTCACTCATACCCAAAGGTTTTACTATGATTCAGTTTTACTATGATAGCCAAATCACCAGTCTATTGTGCAGTTTTATGTCAAATCCTCATTTCTTGAAACGAATAGATATAAGTCAGTATTACGATCACATATCCAGAAATATATTATGTCCTAATGGACAAGCCATATGACCGTAAGCGCCGTATACGAGCGGATTGATAGTTGGTTCGTCCGTTATGACGCTCTTGAGAAGTGGACTTTATGGAAAGGAACGTCTGGAGAGTGACGGATCGGCAGGTAAAAGAAGTGCTGAATGACGAACTATACTACACTGACCTTAGAGGTGAGTTTCGTAGTCGTATGTTGTCCTTAACAGCGCTATTCCTCAACTTCAGCAGACGTCCTAATTAAGGATCTCCGACAAATGCGGTGGAACGCGTGGCGGTTGCGTCGGCGCGGTAGCGGTCAGGGAAGAGTACCAGTTGCGATGATGATCACTTGATTTATCACCGAACAGTTTTTTTTTACGCACCGTCTAAGTCCGTCTACCTTGACATCAGCGCGAATAAACTTTTAATTATTAAGGACCATATCTAAACAAACTCTATGTCAGATTTTTTATTAATTTGTATACATTAATTTGTTATTTTTTAAAGTGTTTGAAGAAACAAGAAGTTAAAGTAATCAATTAAACACTTTGATCAAAGAAATAAAAAAAAAACAAAATCGCCATTTTTATTTTGTTCCTGTATTTGCTAATGTTAAGTGTGTTGTTATATCACGTCGAAACACAAAACTGCGAATCGGCGGGTTGCGAATTCGCAACGCAGAAAGTTGCGTCGCGAATTGCTATGATGCGATTTCGTGCGGCAAATCATCTCACTGCCACGGTGCGGGTGATCATTCCGTCTACGATCGTCAACCGTACTGAATATATTTTTTAAACCACATAGCGACAGGGATCCTAAAACAAGTGTTGCACTGCTTTTATTGATAAGCATATATAGGTAAAAACACAAAGAAGATTAACATCACAGGAATGCGCGATGCGGAGCAATTCGCAAATTCTTGCGATGCGTCGTGCGAGCTCGTAGATTTCTGCGATGTCGCATCGCAGTTTTGTGTTTCGACCTTCTAAAGCAGAATATCAGAGAGAGCGTAGTTTTCCGTAGCTGAGTCATAGACCAATTTGAAATGTTTTTTGTTTTCATTGTATTGCATGTCAATTAAAGTAACTTTTTTGGCTAATGGAGTAGTAGCGTGGTGTCCCTTACCTGAATTTAAAAAAAAAAAAACAATTCACTGTCAAATTTATTGTCCATATAAAAAATGTATCTAACATCAAATTATAAACACATTTGCGTACGTACTATTTTCTCAAGTCCAAGCTTAGGGGCAATTCGAGATATACAGAAGTTGCATTGTTAACCTATTTCATTCAGTATTATTTGACAATTTAACGTTTCCGCTCACCAGTTCGATACTGCAGTTGAAAGTCTACGTTCAGTTTAGTTATAGGTTTAATATTAGATCTACGCATCGAGTATATATAACCAGAATGATCTACGTTACGTAATTTTAAATAAATAAATAAATTTTACATTGGAATTATAGAAATATTTTTTTGAAAATATGTACATATTGGTGTATGAACGTGCAGTGGAGAGCACATCAAAGCTTGAAACTTTGTACCGTTCGTATTGTTAACAGCACAGTTGAATTTAAAATTTAAGTGTCAATATTGACGGTTTTTTGACCAACGTAACTTACTTGTCTAATCAAAGACCCCACACACGAAACGATTTGTCTTCGCGATCCAACTTTTCTGACTGATCGAAACGACGAATCGATAGTGTATGTTTATGTCATTAACGATTAAGTTGAACGCCAGGGGATCGATACAACAATCGTGATGATCGATCGTGTCATGACATGCATGACTAAAATATTCCCACGGGTTTTTCATTACATTATCGCCATATGGCCTATTTACATGAAGATTATGAAAAAGATTTTATGGTCGAAAAATCTGACCGTATATTTCGCATAAACTTGAAGTATAAAAAAAAATACATTTGCAATTTAACTATATTTTACTAAATTTATTTTGTTAATTCAAATTCTGCATAATATTTAGAATTTAGAAATTATTTATATCTAATACAAAAGAAAACCCGACCTCAAAAATCATTCATCTCCTAGTTTGCCTTCAAATTTAAATGGAACCACTTCTGAGGTACCCTCTTTTAAACCAAAAAAGAATTATCAAAATCGGTTCACAAATTCGGGTTATAACGTAACATACATACAAAAAAAAACACAGTCGACTTGAGAACCTGTTTTGAAGTCTGATAAAAAAGCAAATAACCCGCCATTTGCAAAATCCGTAAATGTTGTGTTAGGAAGCGATATTCATTCATTCAACAAATAAATTATCGTTGTATCCATTTCCTCGAAAATGTAATGAAAAACATTGTACTTAGCACGGACGGTAAAAATTACAAACCTCGAGTCATTCTATAAGTCTCTCGATAATAATTTCCTATTTACCGCCACAACACAATGTACTATAACATTATTATTGATACAAAGATCGAAGAAATACAAAGAAAAATTCCTTAGACCCGGCAGGATACGAACCAGCACCTGTTTGCCAGACCGGGAAACACCAAACTCGAGTATTTTCGCAAAAAAATATGAATATTGTGATAATAAAAACATAAAAACATGATATTCAATAAAATAAATATAACTAACAGTTTAGATATTATACTCATACAATTGAAGTGTCGTATTACCGGATTAGAGAGTTACCTATCAGTAGTTCGAAATGACATTTTTCAGAAATAGCGTTTGCTCCAATTTTCATAAACTCGAAGGTAATTTTGAAAGAAAATGTTTTTTCTTTTAAACCTAACTTAACCTAACCTAACCGAGCCTACTCGTGTTTTTGTGATAAACGTCAAACATATCCTGAAAGAACAACGGTTTCGTTATAATTCGGTTTTCGGTGTAATAAAAATTCGAACAAATGTTATTTCGGACAAAAAATGGAGTTTGTAATAGGTTACCGGATTCAGAGGGCTTCTCAATAACGATTGTGTTTGACTTCGACTATCAAGCTCGAATGACGCCAAGGCTTGAACATTAGAAAATATACAGTACTTTGACAAGCTAATTTAGCCAGTTAACATTGACATATACATAGATACTGTATTATACAAGAACGACAACAACATTATTTACAGAGATCGAATTTAAATACTGTTTGTTTTATTAGTATGTAACAAATTTCAAGTATAAACAAAATGGAGTAGAAGCTATATGGATCACATATTGTTTTGTTTTAGTTAGCAATTCATTGGAACTCAATTTGGCTATTTGAATATAATAATATTGGTAACTAAATAGTTTAATATGCGTTTTTCTAACCTCCTAAGGCCTATGTACATTAAATAAAAATAAAATAGCAGTAGAGCTCAATGTGAAAGAGTTAGTTCAGGGAAGTTCTGCCACCTTACCTATTTTTGTTGCCAAGCAGTAATGTGAGCATTGTTGCGTTCCGGTTTTGATCTGTAAGCAATATAGTGAAATTACTGGCACATGGGACTTGTCAACTTGCGTCTCAAGATGACGGGCGCAGTGGCAGTGCCCCTTAGATCTTTGTGATTTATGTCTCTGGGTAGCACTGCAACTGCTATGGACAGGTATGTCGCTTATCACCAGATGCACGATTTGTTCATAAAAAAACTGTACTAAATATATTTACATTCTTCAGGTCCAAGCAAGTACACCCTTACTTTTGTATAAAAAACATATTTTTGTACATATCTTAAGGTTATATGGAATATATAGCTCTAAATTTAAATGCAATACATGTACACTGAGCGTTTACGTGATCACAGAAATAGTATTATGCGGGTCTGAATCACTGCACATATTATGTACATCGTGATGTACATGGGGCTTTAGGAGGTTAACGTAATTGTGATTTGTGTGTTAATAGAAAAATATTTATAGACACCAACAATTTCATAAAACTAGAAATGATAGTTATATGTACATAGTAAAGATAGGTACGTACATACTGGAACACGTTGGGGCCTTATTCTCGTACGACAGAGAAAAAGTCTCAGAGAAATTTAAAAAAATTGGACAAGTTTGTTATAATTATTAATACAAATTAAGATTTCACATAAATGGCGCTACGGCTAAGAAGTCGTTGAAAAAACCAAGTACAACAACACGACAACAAACACATAGGAAAATTCGTGAGGTCCGCTGGTTCGTTCCGTGGCTTAGTTAGTGTAGCGTCTGCCACGGTATGTTAGAAGACGTCGGTTCGAATCCGGCCGGATCGAAGGAATTTTTTCGATCTTTGTATTAATAATTATAACAAACTAGTTCACATAAAAATAATTGAATATTAATTCAATATCAATTTTAACTGGACTAGTATTTAGATTTTAAGACTTTCGTGGTTATTCACTAAATGATTATCACTAATATCAGGTTTCTTACCACGGTATGACTTTAAGAGTCAACCCGTGACCATGGAGCGTGCAACCGTTCCGAAATATCGGAAAAATAAAAAGAAGTCATACCGTGGTAAGAAACCTGATATTAGTGATAATCATTTGGACTAGTATTCTCAGAATCTACATATAAATAGCCGAACTTGTTTCATTTGAATTGTCAATTTTTGGAGGTTCATACATATATAACATACACAAAATTTTGAAATATACCTATTAAAAATACGAAAAAGAGACATATTTTAAAATTTTTCATTTTAATTCTTTCATAATCTATCGATAAAACTGTCGACAACAACTACAGGACTATTTAAAATTTTATGAAACTGGCAACCACGCAAATGTCATTTTACTCCGTCTTCAAAAAAGACTGAAATGATTTTTTTATCGATTATGTTTTACATACAATCTATAAAAACAGAATAGAGATATCAAATCGTCCAACTTAGTGATCTATTGACACCGAAAATAGGAATTGTTGGACAATACAGTGACATTTTCTGTAGACATTTCGAAGCCGAGAAAATGTCGCAGCGTACGAGAATTGGTTCCCTGATATTGCACACCTTTCATTGAGATTAGACATATCAAATAAAACATCGCTACCGGTTCATTTCCGATGAAAAGTTCATTGATCAAAATAAAATAATTTAAAAGTTTGTGATAATTTGTACAATTGTTTTTATAATTCTGCTGCCTTTGTCGTAATGCAACAGGTTGAGACATGGGTCGTTGATTTTTTCTTCAAGCAGGTTCACTAGCTCCACCCTAATCGTTTTTAGCATTTCTGCGACCTGGGAACAATGTTAACTCATTTAACATATATAACAATTTTTTCCAAGTATACTTTTTGTTTATACAATAGATAATAATAAATAAACGTGGTAAATGACCACTACATGTGGCTCCAGACTAAAAAGATGTGTAACTATAGTACTATTGTAAACGGTACTACGTATGCATTGTACAAAACTACAGACTGACAAAGTAGATTTTGGTATACGCGGTCTTGCGGAATATAAAGGATCTATTTGTTAATGATGACACGAACGCCAGCGGTGACATCAGAGCTTAAGTCATTTAAAATGATAGTTTATCGTTTGCGTACAAACGAAATTCGATTATTATGTTTACTAACAGTGGGGAAATATTTGACAAAAGTAAGTCCTTAGTAGGTATGCAGCAAATGCTCCAACGCAACACATTTTACTTCAATACCTACAACAGAGTTAGAGTATAAATTCATACAGGCATTAGGCGCACGACTTAATCATTAAAAAAAGTACGCAAGTTGGCTATCTTTTTTTTATCTTTTAGAGAAATGCAATACATGGGCAGTTACATCACAGATAGCTATATATTATTTTTTTTAAAGTATATTTACTTATATTTATAACATTATTTACGATGTAATATATCTATCGCTTATTTACTTATCACACATTAAATTTTTTGGTATATATGAAGTATCGATTAACGTAAGGGTTAAGTAAGGTTTCCTGACAAACCACGGTTTATCAGGAAAGCCAAAAAACGATTTTATTTTTTTAAATCCGTCTATAACCTTTTAGTCTGCTCCAATTTTGATTGTGTAGAGCAGTTTCTTAGAATTTCCTCTTTTTTCATGCTATAAACGAAAGATTTAGTAATGCCTAGTGGTTTAAAATATAGCATGTCCCTTACATTAAAAAAAGATGTTTAGTTGTGCCTTCCGTTACTAATATTTTATGTGTAAACCGGCGAGCATAGTATAAGCAAGAAGAGAAAAAGAAAATTATACGTAATTCTATTGTAAAAGATCATTTATAATAGGGACTTTACAATAAATATATAACGGTTTACACATAAAATATTAGCAACGTTAGGCACAACTAAACATCTTTTTTAAATGTTTTTAATGTAAGGGACATACTATACTTTAAACCAGTGGGCATTCCTAAATTTTAATAATACCAATCGATAGAGAGGGAACTTCAGAATCCAGTGATATATGTAACTCATTTTCGACAAAATGTCCCTTACGTTAATTGATACTTCTGGTACCGATATGTTAAATACATATATGTATCTCATTATACTACTACACACCTTATGAGTTTGGCTAATTTTAAGTCCCTCATTCTCAATCTCTCATCTTATAACCTATACGTTGCATGGAGTTACAACACTTTTGCGCTCAATTAATATTACTACGCAAATCTCACCTCGTGTTTCTCAACTTGAAACATGATCCAGCCATCTTCGAGAGACACTATGAACGTTCCGTTATGGAGCTCAACAGTCAGTCCACAACCTGACGAGAGAAAACAAGACATAGAGAGATTAAGACGTTTTTATGGGCTACATATTTCAATTAATATATTAGCATAGGAAATTAAACTCCTACTTTTTACTTTTAAACTTTTTTTAGGATCTAAATGGCGTACATTTGTTTATTCAAACAAACCAACGTTTCGGGCCCCTTACAGGTCCCATGCTCACGGTAGACTGAAATTTAAGCGTTATTTAAAAAAAAACAAATACACATAATTTAGATCCGAGAAAGTAGGTTCATGTTATACGTGTACCAACTACGAAAACCTAGGAACTCTGTAATATATTAATAGCTGGGTGGTCCAGTTAAACAAAGTAAAATAAAATTACTGACAAATCGAAGGAATTATGCTTTTTGTTTTTCTTTGGGTTCGATTTATAATTTTAAGCACACACTCATAGTACAAGGGAAACCCTTTATCGCGGGTACAATGGACACACACATAGACAACCACAAATACAAATATTTCTCCCGGCCCGGGAATCTTACCCGGGACCTCCGCATGGCAGACCGGCATGGTAACCGTTCGGCCACGAAGGGAGTTAAATCTCAATATTTGTTATTAATAATTATTACAAACTAGTCGAGTAATTTCACAAAAATACATTAATATCATGGTAAGAATAATATTATATTATCTTTATTTGAAATATTATGAATATTCATGAAATATTATAATTTCTTTGTAATATTTCATACTGTCCGACATTATACTTTACTTTAATTATATATTTCTTCATATCAAAGTACATCACTGCGTCATCTATAGGTATTTATGTTCTGTCTTAGCATTAACCGACTAGTCAATAATCAGTGTGCTACTAACTGGCTTCGATAGTGTAAGTAACATACAGTACCCCCATATTACATATGTTTGATATGCGAGTAACTTGCATATTGAGGCAACACTTTAGCACTACCTACTCCATGTGCATTGTGTAATCTCCAATGTAATTAAAGCTCGAAACACAGACAGCGGGTGCGGGTCAGGCGCGGGTCGGACCGGGACCGCGGCGGGTCTAATTTCGTGTACTTGTATGGACGACAACACACCGAACCCGGGCGCGAGACGGGCGCACACGCCTGCGCAAATGCATGGAATTAGTTAGTTAATTTTAATTAGATTGTTCTAAATAAATATAACACATACCAGAAAACAAAACCAACGGCAACTGCGGCACCATAGAGCACTCCCTAATGAACACTCTCGAAGTTTTAACCTTCTCCTGGTACACTAAATAAGGGCTCGCGAAATACCCTACAGTGGAATTTATAGAGGATGGATGTAAGGCCACGAAACCGTCGGATTTCGTCTTGAATTTTAGTTCTTCCGGATTAGGTTGCCGTGGTATAGCACCGCCTGCTTGCATATGGAAAGATTTCTCAGGAGTTAGTACCTGAAATTAAAAAAAAACGAACTTTTGAAATGTGGTTACATGCCTCGTAGTTAACCTTAAGTCTTCTTTGTTTTAAATCAATTTATATTTATAGAATCATTTGTGACACTGAATATCACCATTATAAGGGAAAAACAATTGTTCCTAAAAAAATACTTTTAAATAAATACAACTGAAATTTTAACGACGACTATTTTTTACAAATACCATGGTCATCAACGGTAATTTATTATGTAATTTGTATGATTATTTTATATTTTACCGAAACTATGGATATATTTGCATTTTACATAAGCTATTATTTCTCGTTTTCCTATAGTGACGTCATTTTCTGTAAAAAATCCGTAATTGGTTTTTGCAGTACGACAATATTTTAATTATTATTATTTTAGATAAGTATCTATTTTAGTCTCTCCCCTCAACCGTGTCCTAAAAGAAAAAGTTAATATTTTATAATTATCATTAATTCTAAAACACCAAGCTGTGCACTCGTATGTGCAATTTTCATATTATCAATAGTTATCTATACATGACTTATAATTAATTATTGCTGTCATTTTACATTTTTTTTATTTCATTGATTAACTCAAAATTTTTAGTGCTGTAGTGTTCATATCGTGTATGGTGAACATCGAGTATATAACCAGAAATAGAGACGAAATAAGGGCCATATATTCCTGGTAACACATTAGCGATACAGCTCTTATAAATCCCGTTTGCACTGAAATATAGACAGGCCAACTACTGACCTGTGTGTAAGTCTCCGTATATTCCAAAAAATATTCTGTATTTATTGTAATAAAGATAATATCTCTAACAATGCCGTACTGTTTATTCGGTGGTGTGGGAAAAACTGCAAAACATCTAATTACAAAACAAACGGAATCACATTTCATCGGTAATTAAATATTAAATATGTAATTTTGCAATTTTCGTCTATTATAGCAAAGCTCAAGTCAACTGGTCGATTTGAAGTGAAACAGTTGACGACACCCATTGACGACAATTGAAGCCAATCGGAACGCAGTTGTCACAGTAATAATATGGCAGAATAGTTTTCAAACAAATTAAATGACATTTCGTCTCTATTTGTGGTTATAATACTCGATGATGGTGATTGTATGTCATTATACTCGATGACGTATGTAAATAATTTTCTGACACTGTTTTGTTTTAAGTCGATGGTGTATCTTTCAATAAATAAATAAGCTGTCATCATTTTTTTGCTTCAATGAACTTGTATGAACATTTTATATCTGAAACTTGTTAATTGGAAAGTCAATGGTAGGATGTTTTGCACACTAAAATAAAACGGTCATTATTTATTACCTTGACGACATTCGGATATAACGCCGCGCACAATATAGCTGCCAACAGCTTATCGTTGTTTCCATTTGAATTTAACTGAAAACATAAACAGTATAATGAATTAATCTCTATTTATTTCAAGTACAGAGACAAGAGCGCGTCAAGCATGACATTTAAGATTCAAATTCAACTCCATGTCGGTGAAAACGGTCCAAAGGAAAAACGGTCCAAAATGACATGAACATTTTTCTGTGTTCGAGCGATCTTTGTATTCCTAATAATAATAAAACTAGTGGAGTTATTTCACAAAAAAAACTCAAAAAATACATCTTATCGAAAAACGACATCTGCGCTAATTGTGATACCTGTAAAGGTATCGGGATGCGGTGAGGTTATTGAAAAATCTCTCACTATATGTCACTAACGGCGACGAATGCCGAAAGTCAGTACTAAGATCTATAACAAAAACACACAGGATAATTTCGACGACTCGGCAACTGGACTCATGGCTCAGATGGTTAGAGCAATGCTACGGTGCAGCATGGTTGTGGGTTCAAGCCGCACCGAGTCGGAAAGTGAGCGCTGTGTCAACTTGATTCCATCACAGTTATGCAAAATTTCATGAAAAAGAATGCGCATTTGCCAGCAAAGCCATGGAGGCCATTTACCCAACTTGCTTTACCACACATAGCCCTATACCATATACTCCATGGATCAACTATAAACCTGTGTTTTCTATCAAAATTACATCTTGACTGAATTTTGTGACATCCGAAATCCGAAAAAATAGTTTCGTTTCCTATGTGTAACAATCGCGAAAACTTACAAACTAGATAAGCAAACACAAACCTCATCTCCTGTCAAAGCAATGACAGAATCTTTTCTCATCTTCTTCCTCAAGTCGGGCATGTCTGGAACGAATCCAATAGAAGCCAACAACCCCAACAACTGATGTTTAATGTCAGCCAACATTAACAACGTCTTGTGTGAAAGGAAGTTCTCATTTGTGAACACAATCGCCGCGTGGTTGCTTCTCTTCATCGCCTCCTGCCATTTCTATAAATAACGAAAAGTTTTCAGGTAAGATAAGCGTTATTGTCGCTTGTTTAGAATAAACACAAAAACATAACATTAGTTTTGTAAAGAGGTCATCTATATAATATATCTCCGCCTATTGGTTAGAACTTTTTAAATAGTAACTAAATAATAATAATAATAAATAATAAATTTACTCCTTTAACAACTAAACGTTACAAAGCACAAAATATACATAATAAAAAGTACAGCAAAAATCAAAATACGACAGCTGGCGCTTCAAAAAAAATTTTGAGCTACCTACAAACTTGAGTACTAGCCAGTGTCACTTTTCTTTTCTTTTTATAAAGAAGACTTGCGCGTAGCGACGCGAAATGTATTTTTTTTATAATACTGAGTGACAGGACGAGCAAGTCGTGTGGCTGGTGACACGCCTGCCCCTAGCAGTTGCAGCGACACTCAAGAGCTTTAAATCACAAAGATTTAAAGCTCTGAGTGTTGCACCCGACACACTTGAGACATAAGTTGACAAGTCCCATGTACCTGTAATTTCACCAGCACCCTTAATCCTTCGAAACTGTGACGCAGTTTGAACATTATTATTGTAGCTGTATTGCTGCTTGGTGGCAGAAATAGGTAAGGTTCTTCCCTAGACGAACTCTTTCACAAGGAGCTCTACTAAATGTATATGCTATTAAAGCATGAATGTAAAAAGTATGTACAAAAATATCTTACCCTATAAGCCCTTAAAGTAGTCAACTGATCACTATTTGAACACGCAAACTCTCTCCTCTTTGCGTCGGCCTCAGCTTTCTTCCCAAAAGGTGCAACAAACGGGCTCTTATGACTCAAACAAGCAGCCATAGTCAATGCAGAGTCTACACAGCAGAAAATAGCACCAAATAACATGAGTTTGCCTATCCGCACGTCGACGGGTAACGCCGCTAGATGGCGTCCCAAGGCGGTTAGTGCGTACGTTGAGTCGAGTGCGCCGACGTCTTGTAAACGAACGAGAGCGCCATCTATGTTAATTTTTGCTGGTGGTTCTATTGTTTTTCCTGTAAACCAAAGATTTTGTATAATATGGGTGTTGCACATCTAATACTCAAAGAAAAAGAGGAAATTAATGAAAAAAGGCAGGTAAATAAAAATAATTAAAACTTAAATTATAACCGTTTTGAGGAGTGACAAGGTTTACGTTCATATTTCCACTCAACTATACAATTAACTACTCAATATATTTAGACGCCATATTATAATTAACATAGACGTAACTAGACGTAGACGTAACGTATTAACGTAGACATAACTGTATAAACATAGACGAATTAAAAATACTTCAAAAGAAGTGTATTCGTATATTAGTTGGTATTGACAGAACAGACTCCTGCAAACCGTACTTTATAAAACATAAAATACTGACAATGACTTCAATTTATATTTTAGAGTGTTGCAAATTCGTACTTAGACATTTAGAAGTATATTCCCCTAAAACAACCATAAAACGAAATAATCGCGGATTAAACCAGTTTAAATTACCATTCTCTACTTTGAGTTTGTACAGGTCAGGACCCCACTCTATGGCAATCCAAATATTTAATGCTGTACCTAATTATATAAAATGTGTAAAAAACACAAAGGAATTAGAAGGTCTGCTTAAAAAGTACCTTTTGAAGAATGCTTTCTACACGCTAAATGACTTTTTTACAGAGAATAACACACAAATTGTAAAATAAATTTTTAACAGTTAATAGTGTATGTTATATTTTATTGACATCAAATTTAATATTGTTTAAATTTAATATTGTTTAAATGTAATGGTTACAATGTGTTGGTGTTATAATCATTATTTTTGACATAAGTTTGAATTGTAATTATTTGGTGTTATTATCATTGTTATTTTTGACATAATGCTTTTTATAAACTAAATTACTTTTTTTACTGATAATAATACAAAAATACTTAAGTACATTTTCAAACATTAATACTGTATACACCTATTTATTAACACAAATTTAATTCTGCCTTTATAAACTATTTATTGATCTCAAATTTAACACTACCTTTTTAACCTATTCATTGACATCAAACTTAATACCACCTTTTTATCCTATTTATTGACATCAAATTTAATTTATATTTTAGTCATGTAATGTGTGTACAATCACCATTATATTTTTTAATTAGGCACGAAATGAAATGTATCCTTAACTTCTATTATATAAGTTGTAGTTATGATAGTTAGTAGTCATCATTGTTAATATAATTATTTGACTTAAGCATGAAATGTATTAATTAACTATTTGAGTGTGCTCTCTCTTATGTTGCGATGCCCCAGTGGGGTGCTACATGTCTAAGGGCCAAATTAAATGTATTCTAGATCTAAGGAAACCATGTAGAAATGCAATAAATAAATATGAAATATGAAATAATTTTTATTAACCCTTGGCAAATTTGCATAACACTAAAATTGGGATAAGTGACGCATAAGGTGTTTCCCTACTATGCAAGTCCCACAGCCGACATAAACAGTGTGCTTTTTTTAACTGGGACGAAGAAATCCGACGCCTTAGGAGATACAGGATAACTGTCTTAGGAACCAGTGAGACTTTCTTTGTGAAAACAATTTTGACATAGTAAATTTTTTTGGTCAATCGTGAGTTGTCAAGAAAAATGAATAATATTAATTTATTTTTTAATGCCACTCGACTCAGTTCCTTATAAGGATCATTTCATTATATCGGAAGAAAAAAATGGGGACAGCCTATACATACCTAAGACTTCATGTATGCTCATGTCCTTAAACAGCGGTAATATCTTAATCTTCAACAACAACTGTTCCAGCGGTATCCGATGAATCTCCGGCACCGGTTGTTCTAGAAGATGATGGTGGTATCTATGCGAGGTGTAAAGGTGCACGCAGACTCCAGGCATGACGCGACCGGCGCGACCTTTGCGCTGTTTCGCGTTCGCGCGGGACACCCAGACTAGATCGAGAGACTCCATGTTTCGGTTTGAGTCGAACCTTAAATTAGTACAAAATAAAGTTGAAAATTCAACTGTATACAAGCTAAATGTTAAAGGAAATTTCCTACTTGAATTTTATTATGAGAAGTTGTTGAAAAATTAAAGGCACACTGTCTGATGCCGTTTTTATAAACGTGTTTGGTTAGGTAGTATTTTGGTCTGGATTTTATTGTTTTCTTGATGTATTATTTTTTTAATAAATAAAATAATAAATAAAATATAATGTTCATTTGCAACAATAACAAAACATACATGATAAGATTATGTTCGATAATAACTACAGCAGTAATTAAGACTATGTCGCAGCTATTAACGCCCAACTCCGGATAACTAGGTGTAATGACATGTTCCAATTTGTGTAAGTAATAATATAATACTAACAAAAGAATTTATAGATACGAGTAACAAATTATACATTAAATTATAACTGTGTTTTAGTTGAATCGAAGGTATATGGCTATAATAATAGGGCTAATATGTTGAATAATGATCAGTCTCTTAATAAATAAAAAGTTAAAAAAAATTGTTACTGGATACGATCAATACATGATGTTGTATCGATTTGTTAATTGACTTTGTTGTTATTATTAGTACAAAGATAGACACAAGAAAAAATTCTAACTTCGGGTACGAGATTCGGATTCGAACCAGTCTCTGTTGCCATGCCAGGGCTACCATTCTTAACCAACTGAGCTAGATACCAAGTTTTTTTTATAATGTAAAGTGACTTGGCGAACAAGTCGTGCGCCTGATGATAAGGTACACTCCTGTTCATAGCAGTTGCAGTGCCACTCCGAGCTTTAAGTCGCTAAATCTGTGGGGCACTGCCACTGCGCCCGTCACCATGAGCCATAAGTTGACAAGTCCCATGTGCCTGTAATTACACCAGCACTTAGTGGAAAATCGTCTTTTTTTAAAATACACCTTTTAGCAAAATTGCGTTGCGCACGTTCCAGCTTAAGAAAACTAGTTTTAGCGGCTCCACTCCATATAAGAATACAATAAATCAATACAGATTGAACCAAACTCACGTATATTTCTTTAAGTATATCCTTAGACGACCAGACTCACGACCCACTACTGCGACTGTTTATATGTCTTATGTCCACTTGCACTAAACCTAGGTACGTCGTAAACCAATAATTGCAATGCAAAAGACACTCTTAATACATTGTGTTAAGAGTGTCTTATCAATTTAAGCATTGGTTTAAGACATACTTAAGTTTAGTGCAAGTGGACATTAGTGTTTTAAAAATCGAATTAAGTTTTCTTACTCTTTTAATGACATGTTCGAGGAGTGGATACCACGAGAGTCGCTAGTCCACAAAAACACCCAAATATTTACTTCCCTGGACGAACTGTCACACAACGAGCTCTACTGCTACTAAAAGTCAGCCGACCTTATGAATTTCTTTATGGCGTGTTTGTTACAGATTTTCGTATTGGGTTTTCTAAACGGCTGTTTTAGCCGTCAGCGACAACGTCTTTAACTTAGTTGGTTTTCTATTCAATACGCAAAGGCCTGAGCAATCATAAGCGCTAAAGAACATAAACATGAACCTTACGGTCTATGTACAACGTTACTATGCTTACCGTTTCTCCTTCATCCGCCCGCAGTCAACGACAAAGACACAATCGTCAATCGTGACAGAAGTCTCAGCGATGTTAGTGGAAAGCACGATCTTGCGAACGCCGGGACGAGGCTTCTTGAAGACTTGAGCCTGTTCTTCGCTTGATAGCGTTGAGTGGAGAGGGACTAGCTTGTATTTGCCGGTTCTGAAAAAGTGTGGGTTAGGATGTGTTTACATTATGTCGCAACGTTTAATGTATTGTTGGACGACTGTCGCGTCTAGCCTGTTCCCATATTGACTGTGGCGTGGCCGTTTATTTTATCGTTGAATGGCGTGTCGAGATCGTGCCGACAATTTATCGGTTCACGGCAGCCGCCTTGTCGTTTGCACGACAGAAACGTTTGAAGCTACGATTATCAGTCGTCACTTTTTTATCGTGACGATTTGTTTATCATTGGACGACTGTCGTTCTAGTCTTCCGATTGTCACGACAGTCTGTCGTCGTAACGTTAAAAAGTCGTGAACGACAATTAATCGTGTTATACTATGTCGACTGTGAACTGGCAATCGATACTATCTCAATTTTGACAACTTTACAGGAATGAAGAAAAAAATTGTTTGCGTCATTTATATAGCATCTGATTCGTTAAATAAAATAAGTAGTATATAAATATTTAAAAAAAAAAACGTGGTGTATGTGTACATACACTACGTATTTTATTTAATAAACCAGATGCTATATAAATGACGCAAACAATTTTTTTCTTCATCGTGTAAAGTTGTCAAAATTGAGATAGTCCGTAGGTAAAAAGTCTTTAAAAACCAAAGCAAAGATTTGCAACAAACACACGGAAAAATTCGTGAGATCCATTGGTTTTATCCGTTGGCATAGCGTCTGGCACAGTTTGCTAGGAGACGTTGGTTCGAATCCAGCCGGATCGAAGTGAATTTTTGCTAAGTGTTCGATCTTTGTTTAATAATTAAAAAAGTACTTTTTTAGAAAAATTAAATTGATTATACCTATCTAACTTTATACTAACTACAAATTTAATATTAAAATACTGTTCACGACCATTTGTTAGAAGAGACTCGTGTTCAGCGGTGGGATGTATATACAAGGGTCTGATATAGGTGTAGTGACATTATTTATTAACGACTCTCACGCATACTACTAGGAATGTCAACACGCAGCAGTTTTAACGCGCACACAGTACACATAGAAATATTTTTGGACAACGAATGAGCGGTATACGGAAAACTTAGTTAACTTTGTTATACTGGATGTTTTGTTTTAATGTTTTTGAAATGTAATAATAAATATATAAAGCAAAAAACTTAAAAGGCAGCCTGCCAGTTGAAGTGAAATGTGCAATTTTAATACAATTCGAAGCCAATCCCTCTTTGTTTCAATTTCTGCATTTCCGGAATATGTTTTGAAAATATACATAGATTTATTGTGACTGATTTTTAAATTAGACCGTTAGGGCGATTGTGCACTTCATTCGATTCATATTCGTTCCTAACTCGAGACTATACAAATCTAGAAAACTTGGACCCACTTCGTATGTCACTTGTGCACTAAGTCCGATTCACATCCGAGAAAATACAAATATCGCTTGTACACCTAGAGATAAAACGAACCCCGTGACATTTCGGACAGTCATTTGTCGGATTCGGAACTGATACGAATCGGACGTATTGCGCAAACGGTCTAAGGCCGTAGAACACCCAAATTGGAAAAGAAACCATTTTCAACCGACTTCAAGAAAAGGAGATTCTCGACTGTACTTTTTTGTGCGTATGTTACGAGATTATTCCAACACTTGTGAACTGATTTCGAATATTCTTTTTTTGTTGGCAAGGGGTTCCCTCAGCGCGGGTGACAAAATGGGGGATGAATCCGGTACCCGTAAACTGATTTCAATAAAACTTGGCAAATAGATAACTGTTCAGGTCGGTATTTTTTATATAAAATGTTATAATTATTTCTTCTTCGGATCTAAATTGGGTATATTTGTATTTTGAAACAAACCAAGGGGCTCCTCACAAGTCACGACATTTACTACATTAACAATCGCTAAAACCTAGAGAGCTCAACATTTTAAATAAGTTTGTCTCGTCAATTGGGTGACGATCTCTCGACTAAAATCAAAGTAGTTAACCGCTACGCTTAGGTTACTTAAGTCATACTTACTTGGCACTAAAAGTATGACTCTCGGCTAGCTGGTCATGCAACGCCATGATTTCGGCTATTCCTGGCAGGAAAATGAGTATAGCGCCCTCTCGCGGCCATTTGTGATCACCTTCCACTATGTACGTTAACACGTGCTCGACTAGGTCTTGGTTGATCTTCAGACAGTTAATACACAAAATTTTATATTTGGATTGTAAACGCCATCAGCTTCTTAACCGTCTGACTTGAAAGCCAGTCTGAAGTTCATAGTAGTCAAAATCTGCATATTTTCGATGCATTCCTGGCAACTAATTAAAACACAGTTTCATGATGTATATCATTGCACATTTTATTTGTTCAAACTGACTATGAAGCTAGACGGTTATGCCCTAGACCTGATTCAGTCATTATCATTGCATGCCTGGAAATAGGGCTTAATGAAAAGTTCTTATTCACAGGAAAATATATTTTATTCTTAATCTCACAGCTGAATTCTAGAGTCGGTAGACTAAAGCACATAACTCAAAAAACCAACATCGTTTCGATTCGGTCATTCTTGGTCGACATATAATATAATAATAATAAATATAATATATATCGATCTACATGTTAGAAAATGTGTAGTTCGATAGATCGGCCTCTACCAACTGACTAATCCTTTATGCGCACTCATTGTTTCGAGATATACACACTCCTTGTTTGCTTACAATTACATTTTAAATTATAAAATAGATAATTAAATTATAACTGTATCAAAAAATATTGCGATTATTGGTCAATGATTATTATTATTATTATTATATCTATTTTAGACTGTCGCCTCTCCCAATGCCTAAAAGATTAATTTTGAATTTTTTAATGGGAGAGGCGGTATTTCCCCGCAATGGCACAGTCTGCCGGGGTCAGGGACTCAGGTTCAAGAACCGGCGAACAATACGTGCCGTATTGAGCAGGACCGCCTTCTGCATTTGTGCTGAAAGCGACACGCCACTGAAATCCAACTGCCTCAAGCTGTTAGAAAGGCTCATTTGCTCAACCCATTTGCGGACAAAACAATTGGAGTGGAGAGTGGAGGCCACATCCCACATGTCGGTGATCTCGTGCGCCAGGTCGAGATACTTCCGGCGTTTCTCGGTTTCAGCTTTCACGAGACCCTCGTCATGCGGGATGGTGACGTCAACAAGACATACCCTCGACTGCGATCGATCCAATATCACAATATCAGGCTTATTCGCAAGAATAGTCCTGTCCGTGATAATGGATCGATCCCAATAGATTTTGGTGCGGTCATCTTCGAGTATTGGCTCCGGTGAATACTTGTAATATGGCAACCTCTGTTGCACTAGTCCGTACTTCAGAGCGAGCTCTTGGTGTAATATTTTGGCTGCCTGGTTGTGTCTGTGCAAATACTCAGTGTTAGCAAGAGCGGAACAACCGGAAACAATATGCCTAAATGACTCTCCGGGACGGCCACATGCCCGACAAATATCTACTGTGCCGTCCTTTAGGATATTTAGGATAACCTGATCCTGTATTGCACAGACAAAACCTTCGGTTTCCCCAAAGAGGTCCCCGAAACGCAGCCAATGTATCCCTACATTTACGGTCCATAAAAGGCTCGTGGAGTACCTTGAAGAACCTCCCACGGAGCTCTTTCTCTTTCCATACGGACTCGCGGTCAGAGGTGCTAAGCACCACCGTGTCTCGCCATTCCTCTTTGGCCAACGATAAGGGAGTTAGCCCTTTATCACATGTGACAACCTCCCCACGAATTACATCATCCGTCGTCATCAAAAAGTAGTTTCTGAGATTGCATATCTCGCGGTTGTGCATGGTTTTGACACTTAATAGGCCTCTACCTCCACACTTCCGCGGGACATACAATCTCATAAGTGACGATATTATTATTATTATTATTATTTCGGACATCTATTTTAGACTTTCGTCTCCTCCATGGCCTAAAACATTAGTATTAATATTATTATTACTCTAAAGATATTGCATATCATTACATTCATATTTTTTGTTTTTCAGCGCACATGTTACTAACATAGTTCTTAAAGTTTTGTAACTAATATGCCATGGACTTACTTGTCTGAAATAAATTATTTTTATTTTTATTTATTATTTATTTATTAATTTAAATCAATACAGCAACGACTAAAGCTCAAATTCAGTTGTTTCAACTAGGGCATGCAAACCGATTAATTGGTTCACCGAAAAAACCAAGTAACCATCCATTTTAGAACCTGCTTTTTAGCTAAGGAAAGCCTGGGATTTTCGGTTTTGTCACAAAACTACAAAAACGTTAATTTGTAACTCTTAAT
>NW_020654972.1:2602593-2628177 GCF_003589595.1 Hyposmocoma kahamanoa | reverse complement strand
TTTTTTTACAATAATTCGAGAAGTTAATTGATCTCATTGCTATGAATTCTGTAAATAATGAAAACAATCTATAAAACACTGATTTGATGTATTTTAAGTTTTGTATTTTAAACTTTTGAATAATTATTTGGACGACAATGGAAAAATATCCGAAAAACCCGAATAACTGGGTAACCGAAAAAATCGGTTTTTGCATGTCCTAGTTTCAACTTTAATTCTAGTGGTGTCTTTTAACTTTATAATTCTCCTCACGTTTCTCGACCTTTTTTATGATGCCTAGCACGAATAAATAGTGTGCCTGATGTTAAGCGACACGCCAGTCAATAGTAATAGAGCTTTAAATCGCAAAGATCTGAGAGACACTGCCACTACGCCGGTCAACCTGACACATAAGTTGACAAGTCCCACGTGGAAAACTCTAAGCTGACACTGGCGGTGATCGCCATAATTTTTATAATATTCTTATAAAACTGAGAAAACTGGCACAAGCATGGTGGCAGCCATAAAGTAAATAATAAAAAGTCCCATGTGCCTGTAATTTCACCAGCACCCCTTACAAACATAAAACATTATTAATAACAAGTAACAACAAACTTTGCTTGTTGGTATATTCTTCTTTTTACTTACATGTCTTCATGTCGGTATATTAAAAAAAAATGAAACATTTTTGTCTTATTGGCTTTAGTCTGCCGACCCTGGATTCTTTGCACCAATTTTGATAACATACAGTAAATAATGGTTTATCATGTACGGAAATTTCTTAACATCTATAATTTTAGTACGAACCTTTTCCGTATCCATAAGGTACATATTCTTACAAGTGACCTTGCTACACTTTGGATACCTAGCGAGCATCTGTCCCACAGTGAGGTTTTCGTCGCGAATGGAGGCCTTAGGCGGCTCATTGGCTTCTGATCGGACGTCACACGTTTCTAGCTCTGTTTCTAGGTCAAATTTTTTATCCTTGTCACCTAGAAAATTATAATGAAATTGAAATTATTAAAGAGTAAATTAAACAGAATAAATAATGATACCAGGCGACGTGCAAGATACACGTTGCGTGATAACAAGTGTTTTAGGGTTGATTAAATACAGTTTGGATTTCATACTTATTTTCTTTGAAGCACTCTTTAAGGATGAAGCTCTGTATTAATAGTAAATACATACAAATCACCTTTTTTAATTTTTCGCGCATACGGACCATTTTCTTCTAGCACGTAATTTGTAAGTTCCATAATGTCTTCTAGGAAAAACTGTTCAACTGGAAAAGTTCTTCCTGAAAAAAACACAAAAATATTACTAACCAGTCGTGTAACAATAAGAACAAGCCATCAATAAAAAAAAGAAGCAGCCAAATTTACCTGGAATCTCTAAAATAGGAATCTTTTCAAAGTAACTCGAAAATAAATCAGCATTCAAGGTCGCACTCATAAGTATGACTGTCAAGTCCTTTCTGACTTTAATAAGGTCCCTCAAAATGAGCAATAAGAAATCACTCTCCTCTGACCGTTCATGAACTTCATCCACTAATATATGAGTGACAGATTTCAACTGCGGGTCGTATTCCAATCTTCGTAGTAATATTCCTGTGGTGCAGAAGGTTAGGCGTGTTTTTGACGATACTTTGCTTTCTAAGCGAATCTGGAGAAATACAAAATCATAGTATAAACAAGCGTGTTCTCAGAAAAAAATTAAATGTCTAGTATCTAAAGAAAATATTTTTTGATGAAATTACAGGCACATGGGATTTGTCAACTTGTCTCAGAGTGACGGGCTCAGTGGTAGTGCCCCTCCGATATTTGCAATTTAAAGCTCTGAGTGGCACTGTAACTGTTAAGGACAGGCGTGAAGCTTACCATCAGGCGCACGACTTGTTCGTCCCGTCACTAGATGTTATAATAATAATATAAAAAACAAAAGGAACTGAAAACGATTAATCAAATATATTAATATCATTTTTTATGAATATTGATTTTATTGAATATCATTAATGTATTACTACTCATGGTATTCAATACAATCAATATTAAAATATTCATATAGCCTAAACATTTATTTCCACGAAGCATTGAGACTGGCACATTGTTAACTTCAGGAAGACATCATCACACTGAAGTTCTTAGTCTCATTACTTACAAGAAAAGAAAGAATATTTAAACTTAAAAAGTTAACGTACCTGATAACCAACAACCTGCCCTGTCTTTTCGACTCGCTCTTCAGCAACTCTATCAGCGACACCAATAGCTGATATCCTTCTAGGCTGCGTGCAAATTATTTCTACATGCTGAAGTTGCCCATCTTTGCTGAAGTTGTCCAGCCATTCATCAAGTATGTATTGTGGTACTTGTGTACTTTTACCACATCCGGTTTCACCACTTATTACAACTACCTACAGGAACATTTAAAAATATTCAGTGACTAATTAACAAGAAGTTCATATACACATGTAACACAATTGCATAAATATAATCGAAAACTAGAACTTGAAAGCTATAGCATAGTAAAATCACTTTGACAACATTTAAAAAAATATGAACATATTTAGTAAAGTACAGTACAGAATTTTACATATTGACAGTCAACATACCTGAGATTTTTTAATAGTATCCAGAATTTCTTTCCGTTTCTGCCAAGCGGGTAATTTTCTTCTAATTGGCATCATTTTACTATACTTATTGTTACTTTTTGTCGCCAACCAACTATCAACTATCTCTTTGTTCTCTTTTAATACATTTTCAAAATTAACATTCGATCTATGATCTTTTAATTGACCCTTTTTGTAATGAGATGGTTTCTTTTTACTTACACTAGAATCTTCTATTAATTGGGGACATAAGGCATCTGTGGGCTCAGGAAAAGTACTTGTATCAAACTGTATATAATTAATTATATCTTCTTCATTATTTAACAATTCAACTAAAGAATATATGCTTGGTATACCATCTTGTGCTAAGATTTTTGCTTCTTCTAAAAGACGAGCTGTTATCCGTAAACATGCCAGCTCTGGTACTAAATTTGTTCGAGTTACAGTTTTGAAATATAATAAAGGAGGTTGATAGGGATACACTGTATCTTCTGGAAACCGTATTTCTAACTCATAAGTCACTTCATGACTGTCATCAGTCACTGTTCTTGTTTCAGTATTACAAGGTTCATTTGTCTCATGCAAAAATTTACATTTAGCTCCAAATCTACATGGTCCTTTCAAAAATAATTTACAGACCTCTTTCTTTTTCGTTTTGAAATTGTTATTGTAGTTTATGTTGTCTTTCTTTTTAGGTTTCTGTATTTCCTTTTCTTTGTACAATTTTGTGATGTAATCTAGGTTAAGGCTAATACTCCAAATGTGTGCATCTTTTACTTTGAAATTTGTATCGTAGATTGATTCTAAGACTGCCCTTTCATCTGATCTCATTTCTTCAAGTTCGGTCATTGATGGTACGTTAGTCGGTTTCTCTTGAGGATCCACTTTAAAATACTTGTAGAAAAGGACTTCTAATGCCTTATCTACACTCTCTCCTGCCAGATTCAATGCTTCTGCACAATGTGCTTTGTGGAAGTTGTATCTGAAATATAAAAACCATAACTTCCTATAATCAAACTACTATAAAGTATGAAGTGTACAGATTTATCACAGATAGTAAAAAAATGGTATGTGTAAATATAGAGGAAGAATTTTCCAATTGAACATAACAAGTGTTGTGACCCACCTAATTCAACCCCGCAGCTACTTACAACTAAAGTCTGTTCCAATCCATTTTGAACAAAAAGTAAACAAAACTGTTCAGTTAAAATTCTAAAGAAATTACTCAATAAATCAAATAAATAACACTCCCACATATATTTCTAAGATTTCGACTTGATATCTCATTACTTTTTCCAACATTATTTATTGAAAAATGGTAGTCCAAAAGTGATGTTATTGTTCAACTATACAACTATGACTTGTCTATGGTTGCATGGTGCTGTAAGAAAAAAATACATTAGGTTCATTCTATTAAAGTTTTTGTAATCAATTAGTAAATTGAATATTTCATATCGAGTTCTCAGGATTTCGTGATTGTTACACGTAGGAAATAAAACTATTTATTTGGATTTAAATTACGTATATGTATTTTTTCAAACGAACCAACGATTTGAACCTTTTACAGGTCCCATGGTCACGGTTGACTGAGGTGGTACAGTCATTAACCAGTTATGTCTAATATTAATACAAACCACCCTATTTTTTTCACTATAGTTACAAAGGTTTGAATATTTCGATCCAAGTAGACCAAGAAAAGACCAAGTATCTTAGTGTAAGGATTTCAAGGAGGATTTAAAATGAAGATTTTGGAAATTTTAAATATGCTTACATAGATTATGTAAGGAAAATCGCTAGTATGACTTAATTGAACAAATCAATTTATTCAATTAATTAATTGATTTGTAGTTGGCACTACAATTGGCAATCATTAAACCATCCATGGTCGGGTCAGTGACTTGTTTGTTTACTTTCTGTTCAAAATGGATTGAAACAAAGTGTAAAATATCTAGGTAATTGAAAAAATAGTACAGCTGAACAGCTTACTTCTCCAGCTTAGTCAAAGCAAAAGCTCTCAGTCGGGCTTCTGAAGTCTCAATGTCTGGTTTAGTGTTGAGAGAATAGTCGCATCCTCCCTGCACAACTAGGTTCCCGCGCTCCATCCAGTAGCGGTTACTGAGGTTCGTGCCTTTATCCTGGAAACAGAATACATGTGATTGCTAAAATAGTATCTAATTCCTACTTTTTGAAACCTGGTCCTGGAGTCAATGTACATTTTTTTTCTTATAATACTAAGTGATGTGCCTGATGGTAAGCATCACGCCTGTCCCTAACAGTTGCAGTGTCACTCAGACCTTTAAATCATAAAAATCTGAGAGGCAATGCCACTGCGCCCAACACCCTGAGACATAAGTTGACAAGTCCCATGTGCCTGTAATTTCACCAGCACCCTTGCCGTGCAGTAATGTGAACATTACTGCTTGGTGGCAGAAATAGGTAAGGTGGCAGTACTTCCCTGGACAAACTACTTTTTTTAAAATTAAGCGATTAAAGTAGAACAGAGTAACTACAGGAACAGGAATTAAATACAGGTGATCCACTCCCTCAAGCTCAAGAAGAAATAGACGAAATAGTACAATCTGTGTACCAATAATAGTTTGTTACATCAAGGACTGCTAGGAAGATGGAATTCTAATCAATCAAAAGGAGCTGTATAATTTTCTAAATTATATAGATTCCAATTTGTTTAGTCCCATTGAATGGATTTGCTGCATTGTGTTCAGATTTTTTTTGCATTTGAAACATATTTTTAAAGAACATTTAGCGGTTGCTGTTCAAGTTGAATAAATTATTCATAGAAAACTTCAGAAACTATGGTTTGGCATTAAGAAGCAGAACAAGTCAAAATGTGACTTATCGGACTTTATTTAATACTCGTACATTATTACATAATTATTGTGCAATAAATTTATCATAACTATAAAATTAATTATAACATTAACAAATATTCCGTAAAAATAAACAGGTTGCAAAGTATAATTCTGGCATTTACCTTGTAAACGCTGGCGCTTCCAAGTTTAAAATCGGGTCCATGTATAAACTTCAAGGTGTCCAAAACTAATTTTTGAGAGTCAGAATTCAAACGAATAGTCTGCATTTCCACTTTGAGTTTCGGGTGTTGCTCTTCTTCTGGCTCATTTTTAGGCTTTCTGCAATCAAAACCATTTTTTATTAGCCAACTTACATGAGGAAACTTGAAATAAATACAGAAAGTTAAAATGTGTATTAAACTAACCTTATTCGGGCATCAACTGGTTCTCGCAGGAAGAAATCTCCAGCCAACTGACGACTTTGATAATCCATTTTGAGAGTTATATCAAAATTTGCATGAAAACTCAGGAAATATAGAAAATTTTGGAAAAACTCCGACGTGGAGCATTCGGTGCGCATCTGATGTCAAATTGTAATTAAGGGACATATGACAAGTAACGTCAAATGCATTCCGTCGTATGCAAAATCCATTAAAATTAATAAAATATGTGAATGCTTCAAAATCAGCATCGAGAATTTCAAGTATTAATCTACAACCTAAATAAAATTATAAAATGCCTAAATAGTTGTGTGCTAAACTTGGAAGGCTTTAAACAAGACAAGAAAAATGAAACAACACAACCGAATTTATTTAAGGTCAGTTTAATTTAAATATAATCGTAAATTTTATATTTGATCAATTTTATATATATTTGGGGATCGGAGAAGGAACAAAATAATTTGTAAAGTGGTAGCAGCAACATGGGTACTAATAGTCATCTTCTTTCTTCTTTTAGAATTTATTTAATTGACAAAACAGACTTTGAAATGTGAAAATTGTCACTTCCGTGGTGGGTGACTTTACAGTAGCACAAGACGTGAGCCGAAATTATAACGCTTAACAAGCCAAAAACACCACCAGTTGAGTGCAACTTTCCTTAAACTAAAATATCATTAGAGGTAACGAGAATCCTGTATCACTGTCATCTGCATGACTTTAAATAATCAAATCATTTATAATTTAATCGTGACCGAGGTTTCATTACCAGCTGTCGCGTCCAGGTCAGACAGCACTTTTGCCTGGGTACTTATTTACATGAACACCACTGCATAATTATGTTAATGATAACATTAATTGACGTCATTGAATCAACTAAAATGGATTAATGGGGGACATTAAATTTCTTATTAACTATTGTATTTTCGAAAAAAGAAACATAAACCTAACTATCACTTCGCTGGGTCTATGCATTCAGGAAAGTGAGAGCTCTTCAGGAAAATGATAATATGTTATTTCGTGTATAAAAAAAATCGCTTCTATTAGAAAACATTAGTTACTGTTAGGTTGTTGAAAAAATCTAACATCGATACGGTTTAATAAATGTAATCGAAGTTTATCAGTTGGAATTGGAATTATCGTAAAGCTGATCCCAGCAAGAACATACCAGATGCCTTGGTGTCTTCTTTTTGTCGTATCTATGGCATTCGTTTGTATTGGCATCGTGGTGGAAGGATTTGCCAATCCGCGTAAGGGTATGCGCCCATTGTTGCCCAGTAAGGCTAGGACGCTAGGGCGCGACTAGCACGAGAGCGACATAGGATTCTCGCGTAAAGATCTCGCGCTTTTTGTCGCTCTCGCGCAAGCCGCGCCTTGTCGTGCTGGTCTTACAGGGAGTGCTAGGCGTACAGAGATACAGAAAGTACGTCGTTGCTGGGAGGCTCTTCTCGGATTCCCCCAGCTTGGTTTAGCCATGTAAAAAGACCATGTAGTAATTTTCGGAATTTATGTTACTACATTGATATCTACAGTTATGCGATATGCAATTAAAAAATCTACGCCCAAGCTACAAGTTTCCGGAAACTGACTTCGAAATTGATGAAAAATAAAGACATTTTGTTTAAAAATGATAGTCAAGTTTGTGTTTTATTCAAGGTCACTTTGTAAATCTATTAAGTCTTGGGCAATTCATGTTTGCATCTCTCGATTCAGAGTCCTATACCTATAGTACCTATATTATATCGACTGTGAACTGGCAATCGGTACTCTTTAAATTTTGACAATTTTACGGGATGAAGAAAATAATTGTTTGCGTCGTTTATATAGCATCTGGTTAGAAGTTAATAGAAGTTGAATAAAGTCTGGCGTCAAAATTAAATGTATCTGAGATGGAATTTCTTGCAACGCTGCGGAGTATGAAATAGTATAAAATGGTATTAAAAAGTGAAATCTTTAGAAAATTGAGATAGTACCGGTTGCCAGTTCACAGTCGATATTATAAAATATTGCCAGAAGCCACAGTATTATTAAATCACCGTCCGGTAGCCGACATAGACGATCCTGAAAGTTGTTCCTTCATATACCTAAATGGAACTTTGTATAGACCTGTATGGATTTTTATGTGAATACTCTGCCAACTATACCTACCATCCCTTCCACACTCGTCGGCACCGTTGTCCCAGCGAAGTCCTCAACGACCTTAATGACTCTATCACTCTCGCCATATTACAGGCCCACAACATACTCCACAAATTACCGTCCTAGCCGGCGAGAACGAAGAGCCCATCGCTTAGCGTGACAAAAATGTGCAGTGGCGCCATTAAAACGTATACTGTTATAAGTTCACACAATTAGCGTTTTCAAATAGTAAATAAATATATCACGTAAAACTTACTCCAAGCATACTGAGCCGAGGTGCGTGCCCACCTGGTCGCCCTTAATCCCGCTACTTAAATTATTATACGGATTGAATTAATAAGCCTTTAGCGATCAGCTGCGCGCCCTTGAGTCCGGTGCGCGGTAGAGCAGTGTAGGCAATAATATTTGAACTGCAAAATATATTTATATGGATATATAAATTCTTATACTTTGGTATTCTATTTCGGTCTTTGCTCAATGGAAATCAATATGCCTTTAAGAAAGAAATGTCAGAGGATTTTTGATTTCTGCAAACATAAACAATAATCTATTGTTACAAATATTTATACGTATTTACCTACACTTCAAGAAAATTATAATGTAATTTCTAGCCATTACAAGCAAATGTACTTAGTCTTTTTTAAGAATTTATTAAATATATTGTATCCATAATATCATTAAAATATTATTATCATAACGGAGCTTTACATTTATAATCTCAATCCCTTATTTGTTTTTCATGCCCCGTCTGACGAAAATTAAAAAATGAACATAAAATAAATATCTGCTATGGTTACGTATGAACCCTTCTTGTGTTGAGTAGTGAGGTACGATACAAACTTCTCTCTTAGGCAATTTTTAAGCTTAATATCCCATTTATTTCCCGTAGTTTGTTGAACGGGTCGAATAAAGATTCGGTACTGTAAATATTCTGATAGCTTTATTTGTCTCAAGGCGCTAATTTGTTAAAGCACGAACTCAAAAAGCATGGCATACATATCCGTAAGTACTGGTAGACTATTTAGGTATATTTCAACTGCTAATAGATAGCAAATAGGTAATCTTTAAATGTTCTAAATGAAACAATTCATTTCCTGAGAAAAACCCAAATATGTACTTTTTAGACATTGTGACATTTTTACACAGTAGGCCGTACAATTTGTCGAAATTCATTATTAAAAACTGCACCTTGCAAGAGTTCAAACATGCAATACCAAAAAGTGATCTACAATAATTGTAACACAGAGCGAAGTAAATCGCTACCGCCCCTTACTTCTCCGATCAGCCTTAATCATAGTCGGTCATCGTAATCGAGGGAGTTTGACTCTATTTATACAGCGGCTGAACGGAATGGAAGAGACTTTTGGTAACGATATTGTACATAGCATAATTAACTTTATGGTCAATTGTGTAAGGTACAAACTAGACACGAGCCAAACTATTCTGCGGAATTCTCGCGCATGCTCGAGAATACTCGCGCATTCCGTGGAAAATTTTGGCTCGTATCTAGTTTGTACGTTACACAATTGGCCATAAAGTTCGTTATGCTATGTACAATATCCTTACAAAAATTCGTTTCCATTCCGCCTCAATATAAAATGAACCTTAATTTGACGCAACTAAAGAATACTGTGTATTTTTCTTTCTACAAATCCCGGGACTTCTCGGAACTGATTATATTTGCAAATACGTATTATTTATTGAAATCTGAGTACATTGCTGGCAACAAATTATTATTTCGTATTAAGTATTTGTCTAAAAAAATAATGTTGTAGTTACGTTTCTATAGGTACTTACGTACCTATATAAAATACTTTAATCATTAAAAATTAACACGAGACAATTTTTTGGCATGTTTAGAAAAAAAACAGTAAAAATAAGAAATTTTATACGCATGGATAACAAAATGTACTCATTTTGTTATCCATGCGTATTATATTTCTTATTTTTATTTAATTATTAAATGTACTCATTTTGTTATCCATTCCATCCGTTTTCTTAGTATGGACATACTTGTCCATACTAAGAAAACGTTCATACTTTAGGTAAATGAACTCCTTCAATTCCGATCACTAGTTCATAATATCTGACATAGCCGATAGAGCATTAGCGTAAAAAATTCTTAACACCACACTTCGCAGTGAGTAGTGTTGGTGAGTTTCAGTATAAAATATGGGAAAAGATTATTGTTCATCATTTCTATTTCAGTGGCTTTTAGATACTATCAACTTTTTTAAATTTTACTCGTTTATCTCGTGCATTAAAAAATCGTGACACTAGATAACTTTATAGCTATAAATAAGCGAAATATTCTAAAAAAAGATTTGCTCAAATTATGAATTATTCAAAATAAGAATTTAATTACAGATAATAGCGACGTCTCTGGCCAGGGCTGGTAGCTGTAAAGTTACCTACCCTGTAACTGTCATTGAAAATCAAATACAAAGAACCGACTACAAGCACATAGAAGAATTTGTGAGGTCCGCTGGTTCGTTCCGTGGCTTAGTTGGCACAGCGTTTGACACGGTTTGCTAGAAGACGTCGGTTCGAATCCGGCCGGATCGAAGGATTTTTTTCTAAGTGTTCGATCTTTATATTAATAATTAACGATTTACTCTTTATACTTTATCGGCATGGCTACACAAAGTGTATCGTCGAAAATTCCTCGCTTTGGAAACTCTAGTTGTTCCGCGTCTGACGCTTTTGTAACACCTTGTAGATAATAAGATATGCATTCTTATGTTTTAATATTAACATTGTAACTACACACGTCTCCGGCAACACCATTATATACATTATGCATTCCATTCACCATCGGCAGTGTCGCTAAATCGTCATCAATTGCAAACGTGCAGAATATCAATCGACAATCAGAACTATCGGAAAATAAGCATCCTCAGCGATGAGTATTATTGGAAGAGACTTATATATTGTTTTCGCTACCTTGTCGACGTGTAGAATTTGTAAAACGTTAAGAAGACTTTCCCAAGGATATTGTTTTGGCAACTAAAATAGCAAGCATGAGATATTAGAAACAGCAACGTTCGTTGTTTTTATTTTTGAAAAATCGATGCATCGATGAATTTGAAATATACGTGTACTAACTACGTATTATACACATTTATTCGGAGGGACCGTCGAATTGTGGCTTTTAGAATATTTTTATGATACCAAATGATGGACGAATAAGTCGTGTACCTGGTAGCAAGCGATACGCTTTTCCATAGCAGTTGCAGTGCCACTCAAAACTTTAAGTCACAAATATCTGAGGGGCACTAACCAGTGTATCTGTCACCGTGATACATAAATTGACAAGTGCTATGTCCCTGTTTTCACCAGTACCCTTCAAAACTGGAACGCAGTAATGCTTACATAGTAATGTAAGCAGTAGATTAGCAGCAGAAATAGGTAAGGTGGCAGTAGATACTCACCAGGACGAACTCTTTCACAAGGAGCTATACTCCTACACCACATATTTGTAGCACAAAACAATAATCGCAATCCATTTCACTTTCCTTGACCCTAATAGCCCCAGAAAGTATAAAATATATGCCAATTGACCCTCATGCGTGAATTTCCGCAATCTTCAAATCACCAAGGGGACGTATGATCTTACCGTAGGTTTTCCGTTAATGCCTTAACACTCATCCTTCGGATTAGAGGCTTTAGCCGACAACAAGCAAACACTGACGTATGACTGGCATTCTTCAGGCAACGACATTTCAAGGTTGCCACGATTTGGCGAATGTTTATGGGAGTTTACGTACATTCCATCTTAAAAATTATTTCAAATTTTTCTTTGATTTTTTTAATACGGAAATCATCAATTATCGTAGGTTAATTCTACAAGGATCATATCATACATAACTAAGGGTAACTGTAGAGTTTAAATATTACAACTTCGAATCGTTTCACCTTAGTTATTAGTAGCAGTAGAGCTCCTTGTGAAAGAGTTAATCTTGGGTAGTATTGCCCCCTTACCTATTTCTGCCGCCAAGCAGTAATGTCATCAGCACCTGTGTTCCGGTTTTGAAGGGTAAGAGTGCTGGTGAAATTACAGGCAACTGGGAATTGTCAACTTAGATCCCAGGGTGACAGGCGCAGTCACAGTGACCCTCAAATCTTTGCGATTGAAAGCTCTGAGTAGCACTGCAACTGTTATAGATAGGAGTGTAGCTTACCATCAGGCGCTCGACTTATTCGTCCTATCACTAAATATACTCCCGGACACAAAATTCGAGCCACCTCGCGTTTTTGCCTTAAAGGGCTAGAAAATAAAAAATAATGTTATCGTCGAAGAAAAAGATTTCCCCGGTTTTGTAAGTCCAAATTTCCAAAAAGGACTTATACAAAATACTTTTAATATACTAGTTTCAAAATTGCGTAGGATAGTTCTTGATCAATCGAACATTGTTTAGGCTTAGGACTTTTAACATTGATGCGAGGTGGCTCGAACTATGTGTCCGGGAGTGTATTATATAAAAAAAATAACATCTGAAAAACGACAACTTTTCAAGAGAAAGGTTTCGAGATTCTACGAACGAAATTAGTCGACAACTTTTTGTGTTTATAGAAGAGTTTCCCAATAAAAATTGCAGATACGTTAGTTGTTTCGTGTGGTTCGTGTTATTTTTTATAATACTAAGTGACGGGATGAACAAGTCGTGCGCCTGGTCGTAAACGACATGCCAGTCTATAACAGTTACAGTGCCACTGTAAATCACAAAGATCTGAGGATCTCTTTCACAAAGAGAACGAACTTTTTCACAAAGAACACTACTACTACTACTTTCATGTGATAGAGGCACTTTTGACGTATGATTACATGTGACTCTATTGAACCAGTCATTTTAAAAAGACCGACACTCAAAAACTCTGACTTCTGATCTGAGACTTGATACTAATATTTCATAAGTAAACATTTTCTATACCTCTATATTTTATAACAATATGACCTCAGAAAATCAAAAATTACGTATTGCAGAACCTGGATGTGCGGTTTAACAGAACTAACATAGTAGCGGTAGAGCTTCTTTCTGAGCCGCCAAGCAGAAATAGGTAATGTGAGCATTACTGCTGGATTGCTAAGGGTCCTAGTGAAATTCTAGGCACATGAGACTTGTCGGCTTATATTTGGGATGTATCCCTGTGACAGTGTCTGTGAGATCTTGGCGATTTAAAGCTCTGAGTGGAACTGCAGCTGCTATGAATAGGAGTGTCACTTACAGCTTGTTCGTCCCGTCATGTCAGTTGATATCATAAAAAAAAATCTAAAACCACGTGGAATAACTGGGATATGTAAGTAACTAAAAATTACTATGATTTAGCTCCAAGATAACATTTACGTTTTACAATTTATTTGCCTGTGTGTTTCTTTTATTATCATATGTATGTTATTATATCTCTGTTGTAAATTACTTTATTTAGTGAATGAATTCAAAAAGCGCCATCTTGTTCCTACTTATGTAAGTGCTTCAAAGATAGTGCGAAACGTATTAAAAAAAAATCGTGTTTTCACAACCAATCTAAATATTATTTGCACACAATCATAGTCATCTACTTTTTATAGAACTTAATTGCAGATAATACGTGAATCACAATTGTACCACATAAATTCTTATTATAATTGCATATTCGTAAAATTTGGCGGTATTGTAAGATCTTTTTTATTACCGTATCTTTGGAATTGCTGAAAATATAGCCCTAAAAGCTTATCCAAACTAATATTACAAATGCGAAAGTAACTGTGTCTGTTGAGCCGCTGAACCAATTTTGATGAATTTTGGTTTAAAAATAGATGGTACCTAGGAGACTTTTTGTAACAAAAATAAATCTTAAAAGGGGTGAAACAGGGGATAAAAATTTGTATGGAGAACCAATAACTCCATGAAAATGAGTTTTTTATTTATAATATTTCTTTTTTATAATATCAAGTGTTACACACGTGCAGTGCCACTAACAGCTTTTAATCGCAAAGATCTGAGGGGCATTGCCGCTGCGCCTGTCGCCATGAGACATAAGTTTACAAGTCTTACGCGCCTGTAATTTCACCAGCACCCTTACCCTTCAAAACCGGAACGCAGTAATGCTCATAATAATATGAGTACATTCACTACCTATTTTTGCTGCCAGGTACTTCCCTGGACGAACTCTTTCACAAGAAGTTCTACTGTACGTAAGCACTTATACTACGCACACGAGGTCGCGGATACTAGCCAGCGCTCTATAAATCCACGAAATATTGATTTGCAAAAATAAATGTATAGGCAATAAATTCACATTAACACAAGTAAGTTTCTAATTACCTAACTATTTATTGAAAAATATTTGCCAGTGAGTACCTGTTTATATACATACTTGTTACCTTCAATGATATTATTTAGTATCTACTAAATAAATGCTATCTGTGTTGTTCTAGAGATAAAAGATTTACGTGTGTAGTTAACCGATTATCTTCTTGTGTATGTAGAGTTCTAACTGTTTTTAATTTTTATTATGTTAATTATGTAAGACTAGTTTTTTTTTCCGAACTTTATATACAATTAATTCAGCAACTGCCTCCGTGGCCGAACGGTTACAATGCCGGACTGCCACGCAGAGGTCCCCAGTTCGATTCCCGGGCCGGGAGAAATATTTATATGGCCTAAATTTATTTCCCTCGTAGTTTGTGGTTGTGTATGTGTGTGTCCATGGCACCCGCGACACAGGGTTTCCCTAGTGCGGGGCTATGTTGAATGTGTACGTTGAGTGTGTGCGTTATTACCATCAGTAGTATGCTATTAAATAAAAAATTGTATACTAAATATTAATTAATGAAATTCTTCATTACACTTAAAATTACAATGATACTACTATAGGTGTAAAAATAGTAAGTTACTATACAGCAGGTGACCTTATTGCTGTATATCAATTTCTTTAAAGTATCCTTAGGATATAAAATATTGGATATGCAAAAGGGATGCAACCAGAGAATATCTTCATAAATACACTATTATAATTAGTACTAATGGAACCATATGTGTACATATACATTACAATGAATAAATAATAATATCAAAATAAAATACATACTTTTGAAGGGAAAAAACATAAGTTGTGACGATGCTACCTCTTTCATCGTCATCCCACCTTTTTATTACCCTTTTCCCTTGTTCCTGGCCACTTGTACTTGTACTTTTGAAATTTTGAATCGTTCTTCAATTCCTTTACCTCGTCACTCTTACTTTCTTCTTTCCATCGCCAGTCTCTACTAAATTTCCGAAGCGAACACACGTGCTCGCCTTCATTATACAATTCTAACCAAATATACCATTGAAAATTATGTAACCTAAATGTATTAGTACGAATACAGGCCCTTTTGGGGTAAGTTTGATTACATTGAATGTTAATCCGTTGTAATGGAGTGTTTCATACCATTGTATCTGTTATTATATCGTTATTTTGTTTTGTTACAGCTCTCACGCCTTTACATTACCTGTTCTTTTCCATAATCATATGGACCGAGCTTTCTATTTAATTACGCGAACCCAGCGTGACACTATGGTTTACATCATGGACGTCAGACGAGGAGGTCCCTGTTCGATTCCCGGTAGGACCAATTTGGGAATGAAGTTTTCTGAATTGGTTTTCGTCTGAGTGTTCTGGGTAGAGCCAGGTAATAAAAGCAATAAAAAGTCATAGAGTAATCTCATTTATAGAATGTTTAAAAGTCTCACCTGAAAAGTTTTCATTTTGCTTAAGTGACCTTATTACGCGAAGTGTGCAAATTACATATATTTGCGAATGTTTAGTTGCAATACCTCTCGCTAATAGTGAAAGAAAATATTGTTATGAAAACTTGCATGCCGAAGAAAGTTAACAATCTTTGGAAAACTTGTGAAATCCCTAGCCTGCATTTGAGCTAACGTAGCGAACTGTGGCCTTACCCCTCTTCTTTTGAGGAGACCTGGGAGCCTACCGTAACCTTTCCAAAAACAATCTTATTTCAATGTAAGCTTAAAGTAAGCTTACTATAATATTACTCATATTCGTACCATGACAAGCCTATCAACCAAGTAATGTATTATTGCTAAAGTGATTGAAAGAACAAATGATTTCCCAATATTGTCTATTCCTTACTAAAAATAGGAAAGAGATAACGCTATGTAAACTATATAATGCCATCTATTTCGTTCTTGATGTTCCGAATCGTTTTAACGTAGTATAATGTTTAAGTACTTAATATTATTCACATTCAGAGAATTTTGACTGTTAAAAAAAGAAAAGTATGTAATAATAAAATCTATTAAAATTACGTTTTCAATAATTATTTCGCATTTTCATGAAAAAAAATAAGTGAAACAAGCTGAATCTTGATAGTTACGTTGTGAATTCGGAATTATAGTCTAGAGTCAACTGTTAGTTTCGCCAAGGAGCATCAAATGCTTGACGCATTATATTTACATGTACATACTGTGTATACTTTAATTTGGAAGAATTCGCTATCAGATAACATGATGTAATGCTCTCTTCACAAAGACGATCATTATCAAATGTTGAATCCTGTATAATCCCACATCATAAACGAAAATCTTTCCCCAAAGTTAGTACCGTCTCTGCGTCACCGTACCCACACATTCACAGTACGCAATAACCTTACTTATTATCCTTTACGATGAGTTAATGCGAGTTGTCGTCAGTCAAACATTTAGAGCTAGTCGTATAAAAAAAGGACGTGATCGCGGACTGCGCGCGATTCTCCAGCGGCGCGCGCGCCGGGAAAATCATTCGATCGCATCAACCGCCACAGCCGAACGTCGTAATCGGGAAGTGTCTCCATTTCTTATCAACACTTTTCTTTTTCCGAGTTTTCTTATTTCGACCAACCAGTTGCAACTTAAACTCAAAGTGCCTTATTGTTTTTATTTTCAATGACGACCGCGGTATCATGTTCTGTCAAAGTAAAAGTTTCGACATTTTTTATATATGTTGGAATCGTTTCACTGACACTCTTGAAATTTTAATACTTCTGATGCTTCAGTTAGTTTTACCGAACGGAAGGACAAAGTTAAATGTTGTGATTGAGTGATATCGTTCTGGACCTATGAAAGGAACTGTGATAACTTATTTTTAAAAGTAAATTAAGTATTTAAAAGCTAGTCAAGATGATGTCCAAGAAACAATTAGCATGTATGCTGGCGTTACACATCATGTATCTTCTGGTGGGAGCTAGCATCTTCTACCATATAGAGAGTCCTTTAGAACTCGCTCAAAGAGCCGAAGACAAACTGGAAAGGGTTGAAATCCAAAGTAAGTCCAATTGAATTCAATAACTAGTCCCTACATTCGCCGACTACCTGCGACTTTATACTAGATTATAAATCGCCATATACTTATACTTTACAAACAGTTCAAATTAGACGTATGTTTATTTTAAAACGTTATTTTATTTCCGTGCATACGAAATAAAATGTCAATGCTGTCATCAAACGCGTATGAAAACTTACAATTTATTAATTCCCCGCATGAGTTATATTTAAAAAGTTCAATAAACTTTCAAACTTCCAGTCCAATTGTAAATAAACAAACATGCACAAGGAGCCGATATTTTTTAATTTCAGTGTATATTAAAGAGTCATTTTACCATCATCAATTCAAGCAAGTGACAATGTGAAAATACTAAATGATTTTCTAATCGACCAAAATGCATAGGATTTTTCCGCGATAGGATCCCTATAAAGTAGATACGCATAATAAAAGATGATCATGTGTGTAACACCCAGGTTCGATCCCCGGCTGGGTAAATGTAGAATAACTAACTTTTATACCTCTACATTGTTTCGGGTCTGGGTGTTTGTGGTACCATCGTTGTTTACGATTTCCATAACACAAGTGGTTTAGTTACTTACTTTGGGGTCAGAGCAACGTATTATTTATTATATTTATTATATATAATAACATGAGATGAAAGTATTCAATCTGTTGTTATTCTCTAAGTAGTTTTGTTTAACCGAAAATGGTTTTTTAAAGTTCGTTATTTTTAAAATTATTTCATTCTCCAGGTATATAACTAGTTATTATTTTACATAGCCTGGTATACTATTCTGCTGCTAGTAGCAGAATAGCGTATCAGGCTATGGCTAGGCTATAAATTGTTCCACTTCATGTCCCTTTTTTAAAAGGCACTCAACAAAATTGTATCGACCCACTTGTGAGATAGTTATGACGTATAATGCAGTGTTGCAACGTGCTCAGGCTTTACGAAGAAAAACAAAGATATAATTACGCATCGATGATATAAATAGATATTTGCCCACGGCATTGTCCACGTGAACTAGACTAAAATCCTACCTCCCAGCAAGAAAGGACTGTTAAGTATATTGACATTGCCTTCGTAACACAGCTTGGAATTGTAAATGATAATTTCTCGTAATTATTTTGTGTTGCTAATTTTACTTAAGAACAAAATTCGACTTCACGCAACAATCTTAGAAAATATGAAGCGAAGAATATTTCTTTCAAATATTATTGCATTTAATCATTCTCTTCATAGAGCCCTATTGTGAACCACATGATCATATTTAATGCACTCGTAACTGCTGCATATATTAAACATCTGACAGCCTTATTTTGTATGTTGTTCATACCAAAATGAAATTTTGAAACAAAAGCATTTTTGTCTTCGTATATCGTTGGAAAAAGTATGTTGGTATACATATACATCCAATATAAAAAATAAAAAAACACCTGCCCCCGTAGTGTGGCTACGCATGATAGTCGGGACGCGCGCGATAAAATTGAAATAAGCGCGCGCTATTGACTGTCTCAATCAGATCTAATTTAGATAGCCAATAGGGCGCGCTTATTTCAGTTATCGCGCGCGTCGCAACTATCATGCGTAGCCATGCTACGGGAGTTGATCTAAAAAGTTTGTGGAATTACATCTATGTGTTTGCCAAGTTTTATTAAATCTTTTATAAATATTTATAAAATCGGCTAACGGAAAATGGGTTAAATCGAATAAACCAGATTCATTCCTTAATTTATCAACCTTGTAGAAAGAATATTTTTCTACAAATTTGAAAGGGAACATTACTGAGTTACCCCCCTTTCGAACAAAAAAGAATTATCCAAATCAGTTCACAAATGTCGGTTGTAATCGCGTAACATACACACAAAAAAATACAGTCGTATTGAGTATCTCCTCCTTTTTTTGAAGTCAGTTAAAAATGAATCACACGTCACATTTTTATTTTTTTTACGTCGTTGGATCAAAATTTACCAGTTGATTGTGCTTAAACTTGAAAAACCACCGTTGAATACTTCTGTGGGTACCGAATACTAAATAATTTGTGGGATTTAAAAAAAAATCGTAGAGTTTTCTACACGTAGCTTTTGCTTACTAATTTTTACCCGGAAACAAACCAAAGCCTTTGACACGATTTCCAAAGAGTTAAACCACTTGTTTCTATCGAAGTAGATACAGATAAATACAATTTCTCTGCAGTACTTGAACCACTCACGCTCTCGATTTAATGGTCGTCTGTATCTATTGTATTGTTATTTTTCCACGGCCGATGATAAAAAAAACATTCAAACAATTGATAGAAGCGATTGACTATAGTTGTAGTAACTTGAAGAAACGCGTGTAGTCACATTGCAAATGAACTATTTCCCCTTTAGCATAGGGTAACGATATCTATATACAATTACATTGTGTCTTCGAAAGATAAGTTTAAAGAAATTGACATTCTTGCACTAGGGTCACAGTGCATTTATGAAAATGTAATTTTTCTACACCTGTACTTTAATCTGTCAATTATAATATCAACCACATCATAAAGGCCACTTTTTAGTTCTGAATCAAAATTCTATTGTCCATGGTACTCGCCACAGAGCTGAAAAAAATCATTAGGGTAACAGTACTTTAGTACAACCTTTCAAAAAAAGAACGTCGTATTTTTGGCAATTAAAATATCAATTAGGACTTTACTCTGTATTTATGTGGTCTGTGCCTTATTCGAACGCTATATACTGCCTCCTGGGGCCTACCACAACCTCTTAAAACAATATTATTTTAACCTTACATTGACTTTTCGTACTACAACGCGCTTAAAGAAAGCTTATTGTAATGTTAAAACTATGATGTTTTATTGGCAGCTTTGTGACGATTCATTCACTCAGTTCGTACTATGACGCGACTTTAACATTAAAGTAATATTGCTCTTATGTCAAATTTAGCAATCTTAAAATAGTTACATATGCCTGTATTTATTTGTAATGATTAAAAATTAAGTTGATCTTATTTATTTACATATATCTCTTCAATGTTTTGTTTATTTTTTATTTATTAGCACATAGTAAATAATTTTTCGTTAAATAAAAATATGCCATGTTTATTTCGGACAATTATAACAGCCCCATCTTTATGCTCCTTGGCGAAACTAATATTTGACACTTGACTATAGTTCCGAATTCACAACGTGACTATCAAGATTCAGCTTGTTTTATTTATTTTTCATCATGAAAATACTGAATAATTGTTGAAAACAACGTAATTTTAATAGATTTTATTATTACATACTTTTCTTTTTTAACAGTCAAAATTCTCTGAATGTAAATAACATTAAGTACTTCAACATTATACTACTATAAGACGATTCGGAACATCAAAAAAGAAAGAGATGGCATTTTATAGTTTACATAGCGTTATCTCTTTCCTATTTTTAGTAAGGAATAGACAATATTGGGAAATCATTCGTTCTTTCAATCACTTTTGCAATAATACTTAACTTGATATAACTTGACATAATACTTGGGTGACAGATTCGTCATGGTACGAATTTGAGTAATATTGTAATAAGCTTATTTTGAGCTTACATTGAAATAAGATTGTTTTTGGAAAGGCTATGGTAGGCCACTTGATTGGTTAAATTGGCCTACAAGTCTTGAAATCAGGCAATAAATCTTAAAAAAAAATTAAAATATATGTGGTACTTAGCCAGTTCTATTACATCTTTGGTTTTTTGTTTTGTAGCGTTTCTTTAGCTTTCTTTTAAATATATGAAGACGCTGTATGGTGGAACCGTTGCCTACCCTAATAAAAGGATTAAAATTTATTTAAAAAAAATTGCGTTTGTTGTCATGGATTGTTAACCAAATATACATTAAATATTGGTTCTGTTTCATTATTTTATTTACTCGTAGAAAAAGTATTACCGTGTATTAAAGTATTACTCGGCAAAACCTCATGGCCTAAACACTACTCGACTTTAAGAACCATCATTATGTACTATCTACCGAGATTTATATTGTATAAATGACTATATAGGCTACGTCAGTACCACAAGCGGCTTATATCTTAGTAGCAATAGAGACCCTTGAATCCAGAAGAGTTCGTCCAAGTACTTCCATCTTACCTATTTCTGCTGCCAAGCAATAATGCAAGCATTACTGCATTCCACTTAGGTACTCGGGACTTGGCAACTTATGTCTCCGGGTGACACCCGTAGTGGCTAGATTTTTGCTATTCAAAGCTCTGAGTGGCACTGCAAGTCCTACTTACCACGAGGCGCACTTGTTCGTCTCGCCATTTGGTATCATACAAAAAAATGTTATAGTCGCTCCAGAAAGTGTCCTATCATTGAAATGTTTAGCACCTTCCAACCGTTTCGCTACCGTGTCAAACCAATACAATATCAAAAACAGCATTTTGAGAAAATGTTTCAAAAAGGCTTTTCCTTCTATTTTTCAAGTTAACAACAAGAAAGAACATTTTACTCATTGACTTACAAATAAATGGACGACGGGTCTAATACAAAAACCACGAAAAAAATGTCCCAAGTCAACCTATTTAAACGTAGTGACATGTAAAGGAATATGAAAAGGCTAAAACGTTGAATTTAAATTGTAATGTCATCGCAGTACTGTCTAATTTTGCTTGCTTCGCTGTCAGTCCAACAAACGAAGACTAAAGCATGAATGACGCTCTGTATACGATTTTAACGCCCTATAAGTTCGGACACTTTTTAGCGCTGACCCGACGTCCATATAATTGAAAGTCAATGATTTTACTTAATTTGTATATTACATATTAAATAATCTACTCGTTATAAATGCAAAAAAGTCTTTTGAAAAGCGAATAAATTTGTTTTACCTTGATAACAGTCGAAAGATTCTTGTTATGAAATTACAAAATACTATAACACCATATTGGGACTTGCAGTGTTTTGGTTTGACACGATAGACTTGGACGTACGTATATGAGAGATCACAGTAAAACTTCAGTCTAATACCTTTATTTATTTAGTTTTTAAAAAAGAGAACTTCAAGTATTTTCACAAGCTTAACAATAGGATATGGCCGATGTGCATGGTGATCACTCTGTCTTTAAATATATACAGTTTGTATCTCTCAGGAAGTACAGAACCGAGCAAAATTAAATTACCTTGCTATTCGAATAACGAACGAAGACGCAAAACGGTTCGTGCTAACCGACTGAATATCGGCAATTCAAATTCTCACTGCGTATAGTTCAAAGTTAGTTAATAAGAGCGAGATTTGCATTTGTAACATTTCCGAAAAGATACAGAACGGTAAAATACTATACTAGTACGCTTTTTATGATTAGCTGAAATAATAATGTGCCAAACAACCACATCCACGATTTACATCGTACTCCCTTTCTGGACAAGAAAAAAAAACATCTTAGAATCATGTAATTTTATGTAGATGGTCGATTTTTTTTAATAAGAGTTGTAGTGCAACTCAGCTCTTTAAATCGCAAAGCTATGAGGCGCACTGTCACTGCGCCCGTCAGCCTGAGACATAAGTTGGCAAGTCCCATGTGCCTGTACCTGTTTCACCAACACTACTTCAAAACACACACAACTTCAAAATAGGAACATAGTAATGCTGACATTACTGGTTGGCGGCAGAAATAGATAAGGTATCAGTACTACCCAGGACGAACACTTTCAGAAGGAACTCTACTGCTACTATCGATTGCTTACAGTAAAGGAAAATATGAAGAGGTAGTTCCCGACTCGCGTGGTACAAATGTTGCCTACCTAACCTTAGACGTATATGGATTGATTCAGGTCCTATTGTAATCATGAATAAGATAATCATGAATCTTCTGAAGTATACTGTATAACAATACATATCGACGCTGAAAAGGTAAAACGTCTGACGTGCATTTGGAAAATATTACAGGAGAGTGATTCAAAGAATTTTTATTACGAAAAGAAATCTTATCTCTAATTTTATTTGTTATATGGAAACCTAGAAAGTTTCGGCTTTTCTATGTAAGTAATAAAATTAGAATTATGAGTTTTTTTCTTAAAAAAATTATGTTTCTTTTCCAGGGTCGATATATAATCATTGTTGGCAATAACTATCAAAACTAACAAACAAGATTCTTTTGAAAATATTCCTCTATGGAACTTATGTGACTTAATAATGCGTACTTAACGATAAAAAATAAAGTAGCGATATCCTTGGTATCTATGTCAACTGTTATAGTCACGAGTGGTCATCTAACTGGACTGCATTCCTGACTAGGTATTCGTGCAATTGAGATAACGCAATCCAATAGAAAACATTGTTTACCTCTATGATAATTAAAAACTTTTTTCTCAATTCAATTCAAGTCAATTTTTAACTTTCGAACAAACAAATGAACATCAAAATATTCGCTCACATTAATTTGACCCTGGAAACATTGACTTACAAATAAATGGACGACGGGTCTAATACAAAAACCACGAAAAAAATGTCCCAAGTCAACCTATTCGAAATTTAAATTGTAATGTCATCGCAGTATCACGCTGTCAGTCGAACAAATGAAGACTAAAGCGGAGTTTGGCGCTCTGTATACGATTTTAGCGCCTTACAAGTGCGGACACTTTTTAGCGCGGACCCGACGTCCATATAATTGTAAGTCAATGCCTGGAAAGGTAAAAAGCCTAACGTGTGTTTGGAAAATTACGGAAGACAGATTTTAAACGTAATTTTTTTGAGAAAAATATATGATCACTCCAATTTTATTTCTTATATCGATGCTTTCTCAAACTCGTATCTTATAAAGAGTGATTTTTCAGAAGATGGCAAAACTTTCTATTTATTTGAAATTTCTTATCAAGGGTTTGTTAATTTGGATGCAATACTTTAAGAATAGGTAAAAGCCAGTGTATGAGTGATGTGAAATCAGCTTGCAAAATTTGTATATACACTCCATTTTTTTGCATTTCAGTAACTGTGCTTTAGATACGAGTTTGAGAAATTTTAATGCGATTTTTCTTGCACGATGCACGTCAGACGTTTTATCTTTTCAGTGTCGAATTTGTTTTTGTTACAAAAATATTCTAGGTGGTCAAAGACTTCAGTATATAGATATATCGTTGTAGTTGGTAAATAAATTCCTCCCAGAACCCTTTTAAGACTAATAAAAAAACTTTTAGAGAACGTGCGTCTTTCAAAACATTTCACAGTTAACGACCGTACTCACAACTGCAGTTGTTACAATTACTATGAATTTATTATTCGTGTAAATACCCGAGACAGAACAAATTACTAGATATAATTATATAAGTCATATACAGTCTCTTGCTGTTTAATCAATTAGGATTAATATTTTCCAACAAATCAATACATATCATAACTAACTGCCTTGCTGCTTTGGTCGAAAGGTTACCATGCCGGACTGCCACGTAGAGGCCCGGAATTCGATTCATTTATTATCGCTACATTTATTTCTCGCGTGAGTTTGGGTGTAATTTGTAGTTGTCTATGTATGTATCCATGGCACGTACGTATACAAGGTTATTTTTGATTTTTTTTTATAACATCAGTAATGGGACGAACAAGTCGTGCGCCTGATGGTAAGCTACTCGTTTCTCCACAACAGTTGAAGTGCCACTCAGAGCTTTAAATCGCAAAGATCTGAGGGGCACTACTACTGCGCCCGTCACCCTGAAACATAAGTTGACAAGTCCCATGTGCCTGTAATTTCACCAGCACACTCACCCTTCAAAACCGGAACACAGTAATGCTGACTTTACTGCTTGGCGGCAGAAATAGGTAAGGTGGCAGTACTACCCTGAACGAACTCTTTTACAAGGAGCTCTACAGCTCCTAAATTTTTTTTTATTTGTAAAACACTTTCAACCTCCCAGGATTATATTACTAACATCATAAACAACAACTTTTGTATCATGACCTTTTTTCAAAACATAATAAATTTACCAAAAAAAAAACAAAACGTTTTAGGTCTGTATTTTTAGCAAAGCCTCTGACGTACTGTTTGTTCTTCATTAAAATAATCTTGGAGGTGGGTGCTTTCTTTTGCTACTGCACAGACTTATCACCATTTAGAGAGGTCTATTTAAATATTTTTGTACGAAAATAAAACCTGACGAGTTAATAAAAGTCACAGGACAAAATTTGTTTGTGATATTAGCAATATAGTCCCGCGAACCCTGTATACCATCCATTATACACGCTCTACACGCTTTGCGAAGTAATCGAATACTGCATCTGTGTTTCCCGTAAACTGTAATTTGGAATTAAAGCTTAGAGTGAATAGGTACTTTAGAAAAAGCATAATTACCATTGTCGGTCACATCATCGCCTAACG
>NW_020654972.1:2558984-2587593 GCF_003589595.1 Hyposmocoma kahamanoa | reverse complement strand
CGGACTAGGGAAACCCTTTATCGCAGGTGCCATGGACACACACAATAGACAATCACAAATTATACCCAAACTCATGAGAGAAATAAATGTAGGCCATGCAAATATTTCTCCCGGCCCGGGAATTGAACCCGGGACCTCTGCGTGGCATTCCAGCATGGTAACAGTTCGGCCACAAAGGCAGTTACAGTAGCAGTTAGTTAACTTAATACGAAAATTAATACAAAGGTTGATTTAAACGTTTTAGTTTTTTTAAGAACCTGAAAACATGCAGCGCTGATTTCATACCATCGAGTATACATACATAGGGCGCACTATACGTTTCCGGAACTGGCCACTTAGATAAACAATATTCAAAAAATAATTACAACATTTGAAAATGGAACTCTTTGGCTGTAGAATACAGTTTGTTTCATCTGACTGTCAATTTTTAAAACGACGCCACACCAACCAACCAATTTCTAAAATGACGCCACAATGTAAAAACTTGTTTTTACATTGTGGCGTCATTTTAGAAATTGGTTGTCTACATCACCATGGATTTTCTACGACTTTAAGTGTAATTTAACAGCTCAGCGGAGCTTCGCACGGTTTCAACCTGCTTGATTGTGGCGATGAAGCACCATGCAAGACGACTATTTACAGCTGCTTTACAGAATTCAAACGCAGTCGTGTGAATCTCAGTGACGAATTTCGTTATGGTCGCCCGTCCACTGCTGTGAACAACAAAAACATCGATGCTGTGCGCCGTATGATCAAAACAGACAGGCATGTGACATACCACAAGATTCGGGTATCTTTAGGCATAGACATGAGTTTTAATTGAATTGTAATAATAAATTGAGTTGTAATATTTGGGTGTGAAAAAGTTGTGCTCTCGGTGGATCCCACACATTTTGACTGAGGCTCAAAAAACGGAGAAACGTCGCTTACCAGATTCAACGAAGGGGCGTCAAATTTGGTGTGGAATATAGTAACAGGTGACGAAACATGGATATATAGTTACGATCCCAGAACAAACCAGCAATCGAGCGTATGGGTCTTTCGAGATGAGCCGAAACCAACCAAAGTGGCGCGCGTGCAAAGTGTCTCTAAGCGGATGATTGTTTTTTATGTTTAATAAAACCGGACACGTGGCTATTTTTGTTTGGAGAATCGTTGTAACGTGAATAGTGATTGGTACACGACCATTTGTTTACCGGAAGTTATTGACAAACTCCGTAAAAATAACCGTAAACGCCGTATCATCTTGCACCACGATAATGCCAGTTCTCACACGGCCATACAGACAAATGAATATTTGAAGGTGAACAACATTGAACTTATGAGCCATCCCGCATACAGTCCCGACACCAGCACCTGGCACCTTGTGACTTTTATTTATTTCAAAAAATTAAGAACCATTTACGCGGTCCACGATTTTCATCACCTGAAGAGGCTGTCGAAGAGTATGAAAAATATGTTTCAGAGATTGTCACGGAGGAGTGGCACAAATGTTTTCAAAATTGGTTCATTCATATGAAACAGTGCATTAACGCTAACGGAGAATATTTTGAGAAACAATAAATTCATTTCTTACCATTTGTATTATTTTTTTCTTATTCATTCCGGAAACTTATAGAGCGCCTCACGTATAACCAGAAATAGTGACGAAATAAGGGCCGTCCATCCCTGGCAACTCATCAGGCAAATGGGCCATAAATCACTTTTAAATATCAACTCTCGTTTGCTCTGAAATTACGAATTAGAAAACTGAAATAGTACAGCGCCAACAATTGACCTGTGTGTACGTCTCTATATATTCCGAAAATATTCTGTATTTATTGTAATATCTCTAACAATGGGGGCTGTTCCAATCGGTGGTGTGGAAAAAACAGCAAAACATCTAATTACAAAGCAAACAGAATCTCATTTCACCGATAATTAAATATTAAAAATGTAATTTTGCAATTTTTGTCCATTATAGCAAAACTCAAGTTAAACTGGTCGATTTAAAGTGAAACAATTGACTACACCCGTTAATTGTTTCGAATTCGGGCTGACCAATCGGAACGCAGTTGTCACAGTAACGATTTGGCAGAACAGTTTTTAAACAAATTAGATTATATTCTGTCTCTATTTCTGGCTATTTACTCGATGTTTCATATCAGCCATCAGACGCCGCTGCCCACGATAGTACGCTTAGCGCACATGTCTAATAACAAAATTATGTAAGTCGCAAACTACAGGTATTTGAGCTGTATAGATTATTTGTGATAGTCATTTTGACGAATATTTAGATCATACTATGTTCAATTTCTGATTTCTTTACTACGTGGGGTAATGTTGTACATTACGTATGACATTAAACCAATCACGTAGTTGCTAAATAAATCGATGTAATTTTCATATGCACTGGAATACGCCAGTCCGCCGATAATTTTCGTTTTACAATATTAAATGCGACATTGGTGACAACGTGTAAATATCGCTGGCCTCGCATCACGTTTCGTGATTTAGAAATTAGAAGTCTAATTAGAGTTGTTGCTTGTCACGACAATTTACAGTTGCTAAATGTAAATAAAGCCAACACGCTACCTGAATTAAAGATCACTTGGATGTCTTATGACAGTTCTAGGTTTTATAATTATTTTTATAAAATTCTACATTGAATATACTGAATACTTATTGGTCAACGACATAAGGCTCGTTGACCAATAAGTATTGAATATATGGCTCTTAAGATTGTTTCCTTGTATCTTCTATGATTTCGGATTTTCCCATACTGTCCCGTTTTAAAAAACACTCCGTATTTTAATAAAATAATTGACGTATATATAATGTTGTCCTTTTTTTTGTTATATTGATCGATATAAGAAACCATTTCGTTCGTAGGTTTGTAATGATGATTTTTCTTATCTGAATACAAAGATTTTTTTAAGAAACTTCTCGTCTGTGTTGTCGGAGTAGCGTAGTATCTGAGTAAAGTCATGTCGATGTAACATATTGTCGAAGTAGCGTGTGTCGAAGTTCAATTTTAGAGTCTTGTAGGTAATAATAAGTATCACCTATCATTTATGATTAAGCCATTGAAGCATTCCCATTTTTATTTTAATCGCTATATTTATCATCTGTCACAATACAACGCTCTTATGAGTCGATACTACCTTACCTCGAATTCAAATTTTTCCCGTACTAATACGGTTCTTCTTGTTTGGGTCGAGCGCCATGGACACTGGCTTAATTTCAGAATTATTTTTTTTACGAACAAAATTAAAGCCATTTGAATAATGTGTAACGTATACTATGCCTGTTCTATTTAGTTCATATAAAAAAAATTGTATATGTAAAGAACCTATTGAATTACGGTACGTACCTATTTACTGTTTTAAAAAAAAACTATAAAAGAAAAATTCGCTTAGACTATGGACAACTGAACTAGTGGGAATAGAGGAAATAAAAAATCTCTACTAAACCAGGAGCAAAAGCTCGTTTTGTTTGCAACTGAACAAACGATAAAAATCTCACTTGTTCAGTAATCTGAACTGGACAACTGAACTAATGGGAAAAGAGGAAAATTTACAGTTACGTTTGTGTTTTTTTTTCTATCGTGAAAATTTTTAGGAATCGTGTTTTCACACCGTACCTATACCAATCAGTCTATATCCTCAATTTTGCTATATATTTCTTCCAAAGTGATTAATTCAACACTTTCACTGTTATGCGGAATCAACCAAAGCCACTCGAGGATGTAACGACTCGTTCCTAGTTCTGTTTTTAAAATGTATTCTTTAATAATATTGGTTAAAAACATTTCTTATGTTTTCGCGGTTGCGACAAATTGAAAATAGAACTGTTTTCTTGGAACTAAAATTGCGTATATTTAACATAAATAGTTGACGATCTCAATCAATCATGACCATAGGAACTGTAAAGAGCCCGAAACGTTGGTTTGTTTAAAAAACAAATACGATTTAAAATAGATTAACATTAAATGCAAGTGAAGCCCAACGTCACACGCGGTCGTGCTAATATGACGCGCGGAGGTGACAAATCCGCGAATTTATCGCCCGAGATCACTTATTAGCAGAGGGAATGCCAATGTCATTAACGACGCTTCTAGGGATGCACATTACGATTCGATTTTTATGAAGATCGATTCAACTGTATATGATTTAGCGATTTTTTGTATCGATTCATTTCAATGCGATTTTTAAGTAATTCAACATTAAGGCGCATCGAAAAGTCTAAATCATTTTTCATCAGTCCCTTTCTGAACCCCTTTTTATATTGATCTGCAAGAAAAACAGTTTGGCAACATCTAAGTACAATAAGTCTACAACATTTGGCGATTGTTGTGCCATCTGAACGTCGTTTTTCAGTGGTTGGTATCACTCTAAATGAAAGTCGTAACGGACTGAATAAAAAAGACTGACAAAATATTTTTTTTTTTAATGAAATTAATTTTAAAACGTTTTTTTAGAGTTCGATTCTAGAGTATACCTACGATTCGATCTATGGATAAAAAACGAATCAAAGTAAAAAAATCGTGCACCCCTAGACGCTTCTTTAAGATCTACATATGTAAATACAATTCATTCACCTTTACTTTATTTTAATAAACGAAATCCGCATAACGTAAAAAAATTCACAAAAACTCTTCAAAAACTATTTTTCGTGCTCTTGGTTCTTTTTATGATATCATTTTTATAAAGTGACGAATAAGTCGAGCGCCTTTTGATAAGCTACTCCTGTCCATAACAGTTGCAGTGCCAATGAGAACTTTAAACCGCAAAAGATCTAAGGGGCGCTGCCACTGCGCCCGTCAACCCGAGGCACAAAGTTGACACATCCCACGTGCCTGTAGTTTCAACAGCACCCATGCCCTTCAAATCAAAACTTAGTATTAATGTTCACATTCTGCTTGGCGGCAGAAATACATATGTATGGTGGCCGTATATTATATACATATAATGTTTATAAGCATTATTGCATTCCGGCTTGGGAGCGTAAGCAAGCTGGTGAAATTACATACAAATATCTTAAGCTCTTAGTGGCACAGCAGCTGATATAGGGTCGAAACACAAAATTGCAAATCGGCGTGATGCGAATTCGTAACACAGAAAACTGCGACGCGAATTGCTGCGATGCTATTTCGTGCGGCAAGGCATCTCACTGCCACGGTTCGGATAACCATTCCTTCGACGATCATAAACCACACGAGACAACAGGGTTGTAAAAAGATTGTTGTACTGCTGTTATTGATAAGAAAGTATAGGAATAAAATACAAAGAAGATTAACATCGCAAGAATGCGATGCGGAGCAATTCGCAAATTCTTGCGACGCGTACGTGCTCGTAGATTTCTGCGATGCGACGTCGCATCGCAGTTTTGTGTTTCGACCCATAGACAGGCGTGTCTCTTCCCGCCAGGGGCATTTATTACTTAGCGGCAGCAATGTTTATATGTAAATTAAGAATATTGATCAGCAAGGCGCTATTTCCTAAACTATCTACTTGGTAGTGCTAGTTTAAGAGATAGGGTTAAAAAAGTATGTTTTTGTGTCAATAAATAAATTGTAAAAAGAAATTAACTGTCATATCTGACATTGTGATCGTAATTCAGTAATACGTACTTACTCAGCTCCCAAAAAGCAAATAAAAAAAATACTAGCATATTTCAACTTTTTTATAAACGAACACTTACAACTCATTGATAAAATGATATTCAGACGTGCTACAACTCAAGGCGTGACATACTACGCCGAAAATACATTATCCTGTAAAATTTGCCTAATTCTAATTACGATATTTAGTCAGGAGAGGAACTAAATTATCATCCTCCGGTTCCTAGTCCATTATTTGGAGTCGGCACAGTATGTTTTCTTCTTCCATTCATCTCTCAACGTCATCTAATTGCTATAATCTATTGTCGTATACATTTTTTTTCCGCCATAACATGTCAGAGATTGGTATTTTGTCACGAGAGAGAGCGAATCGGCCAGTATTATTCTATGTGTAATGTAGTGTATGAAAATAATATGCGCTACACGCTACTTTCTAAGAGAAGACTCAGTTTGTTGAATTTAATGTATAATTAATTTATATTTATTAATTATACCTTAAATTCAATTTATTTTAATGTAATAATTTTCTGTCAATAAAATTAAACAGATGTAATGAATTTAAATTGTTTGTGTGCTTACAAAGAAACATTTTATTTATTTCTTATTTATTTTTGTCTTTCACAGAGTCTGTTAATTTGTTGTTTTTATTTATTTATAATTTCAAATGATATTACATACAAACAGAGATAAGGTTGTCTCAAACTTCGTAAAAGTTATGTGTAGAGTTTAGTTGCTACAGTCATATAAACAATTATGAATTTCAGCAAATAATTATTCAGCTACCAGTTACAATTTCAAAATATGTTCAGAGTAATGGGACTCGTCTCTAAGCAGTAATTAAAAATAAATATATGTATAAAAGTTTGCTCATTTTTGGTAGAATGATTTTTTTATACTCACGCCCTTAAATTCCCATTAGCGTCGGCAGAGACTATTGATCGCTACTTAAAACGACTCTGACAAACCTCTTGCCTTACTTACATTCATAAATCTTCACACAGGTCCTCTTATTCTTCTCACTAAGCACCCCAACCTTTTTAAGAACACTCTCATTTGATCTGAGAATGTTTTTCGTGGCTATCCTTTTCCAATGAGGCCTTCCACGTTAACTTTTTATATTTCTTCATTTTTTTATATAAATTTCTTGCACTCTCTATAACCGTTCGTGTATATTTCTAATTCCTTATAAATTAAATTATACAAATGGGCCGATCGCTTGTTGAATTGTCTGTTTGCAAATGTTGTATTTACTTTAGGTTCTTGTATGTACCACAATGTCTTTCCTTCTCCTCTTCGAAATATTTACATCATACTACATAGTCTGAGTACAGTTTGAGTGATGTAGTTTCCTTACAGTGGCTAAATTGGATAGTTGATACAAACTGCCAGTGAAAAATCGTGTTTTTTTAAAATACATAAATGCTTTTAAGCAATTTTCGTTGCGCACGTTCCAACTCAAGAAAAAGTTTTAGCAGCTCCACCCCATATAGGACTACAAAAAAAAGAAAAAGAACCAAACTCACGTATACTTCTTCAAGTATATCCCTGCCGACGAGACTCACGGCCCAGCGACTGATCTTGGCACAACATATAAAATCCAGTTAAGATTTCTTACTCTTTTAATGACATGTTCGAGGTGTGGATACCACGAAAGTCGCTGGTCCACAAAAACACCCAAATATTTTCATTGTACAACTTTAATTTCACCGTCACACATTTCAAAAACAGAACACAGTAATGCTGACTAATGTCAGCATTAATCTGCTTGGCGCCAGAAATAGGTAAGATGGCAGTAATTCCCTGGACAAACTCTTTCACAAGGAGCTCTACTACTACTTTCATGTGATAAAGGTACTTTTGACTTATGATTACATGTGACTTTATCATACCAGCAATTTTAAAAAGATAAACGCTCAAAAACTTTGACTTTTTTAATCAAATTTTGACTTTATATATAATAATATTAGTATATTTCATAAGAACAACATTTCTATACCTCTAGATTTTATAACACTATGATCCTAAATTTAATGTAAGCGACAAAAACACATAACAGAAGAGGGTTTTTTAAAATATTTCTACATCCACGCATCCTCGTCCGTTACAATTTAAAATATATTATTTGCAAAAAAAAAAATGCTGTAGGTTAGGTAAAAATATCACTATTACGTTAAATCGATCGATCGATCGAAACGATCATGGTTCGATATAACGTTCTTACAATGCAAAATGGATATTTGGTACCGTCATAATCGTCTACCGTCGAGCATTACAGTGGATCAATCAATCAATTTAATTCTTTCATTAATCAATGAACTCCAAGCCCTGTGCCGTTTCAAATTTCAATCAATATGCGTTTACAATTTTTTTCGTAGTCTAGCCGATTGGCAAGACTCCAAGTCCTTCAAAGTGTACTTGGCAGAGACCTTGCGACACAATAGTTAGTATTTATGCCGTAAATCGTTTTTATGTCCGTTTAATGGCAATCAATGTACAATGAAGCCGCTCCTCCTTTTCAAGAGCACTATAAAAATCATTCAATGGACATCATTCGGTTTGAAAAAACCTCTAATGACTTCCGTGACCGCAAACCTTAACCAGCTGATTGATTGACGATTCAATTGCTTTCAGTTAGGGTGACCTGCAGTTAGTAACTAGCCAGTGATTGCTTAGTTGAGAGAGCGCTTGCCGCCTATCTAACCTCCTTGTCATAACTACCGCATTTCCATTTTGGTAACTTTCGAGATATTGGCACCTAAAGTTTTTTTCTTTGAAAAATGTCAATCACGCTGATTTCGCTTAACTATAGAACGGAAACTAAATAAGATATTAAAAAAACCGCTTATAGGGCATTGTAGATCTCGTTTTGCTTATTCCAGATATGTCAATTACTCAATTTCGATAAAATATCGATTAGGTTACTTATAATAAGGACAGTAGCTACGTAGGCGGTGTTAAGTTCGATTCGGCAACACTGCGACTTATCGAATCATAATCAAATCAAAAATTATCTAAATATTTCGAAGAGGAGTAGGAAAGACATTGTGGTACAAGTACCTAAAGTATATACAACATTTCCAAACAGACAATTCAGCAAGCGATCGGCCCATTTGTACAATTTCATTAATTAGGAATTAGATATATACGCCAAAAGTTATAAAGACTGCAAAAAAGTTATATCGAAATGGCTACAGTCGAAATCGTATGCGAAAACCGAAGATCTATTAGAACACTTGTTTTAAAAACACCACTTTCCTAACCTGTGGCATCAGGTTAACACACACACATACACACACACACACCCAAACACACTTTTTCATATACAAATGCACACAAACTAACACACACATACGTTTTAAGATTCAAATTAAATTTAAAATTAGAAGTTAAGAAAGTAGAAAACTTGTTAAAAAATTGTTTGTTCTGACGATGTTTGGAAATGTAAAAATTACGTAAAAATGTAAAACGTACCATCCATTGTTAATGTAAAGTTAATTGTATACTGAAATGAACATTTTATAATCAATTGGCTAATGATCACTTGTTGTAACGATGAAGGAAAACGTTATGATGAAGATGTAATAGCGGTAGAGCTCTTTGTGAAAGAGTTCGTCTAGGAAAGAAACTTAAGACCTAAAAACAATCTAAAAAAAATGCCCCTCAGACCTTTACGATTTAAAGCTTTGAGTGTCACTGCAACTGTTATAGACAGGCGTGTCGTTTATCACCAGCCGCACGACTAGTACGTACCGTCACTTGGTATCATAAATTTATGACTATTAATAGAGTCTAACAAATCGGAAAAGATCATAAAATAATTGTTGACTTCGATGTACCAAACGCAGTAATGTTCCAACCTGAAAATAATTAATTATTATAATGCATTTCTGGAAACGCGAGAAGGACTTAGCTGACAGCTATTTTATTATCTCTTTTTCGCTATCATTTAACAACAGGAAGCGAACAATTTATGTCAAATCATATTTAAAAATTTAAAGATTTTATTAATAATATTATTGATAATTAGACAGAGCCAACTTTGTGAAAGAGGTCACTCGTCGAATCAGACTCGGTTGGGCAGCTTTCGGGAAGCTACAGCACGTCTTCTCGTCTGCAATACCGCAGTCCTTGAAGACAAAAGTCTTCGAACATTGCGTGTTGCCAGCGATGACCTACGGCTCTGAGACGTGATCACTTACTATGGGCCTCATAAAAAACCTCAAAATCACTCAACGAGCTATGGAGCGAGCAATGCTCGGCATTTCTCTACGTGATCGAATCAGAAATGAGGAGATCCTTAGAAAAACGAAAGTCACCGACACAGCTCAAAGGATTAGCAAATTGAAGTGACAGTGGGCAGGGCACATAGCTCGCAGAACTGACGGCCATTGGGGCAAAAAGGTTCTCGAATGGAGACCATGAACCGGGGGGCGTTCAGTGGGACGGCCCCCTACTAGATGGTCGGATGACGGGTAAGGGCGGCGGGTAACCGATGGATGCACGTGGCGTCCGATCAGCTAGTCTGGAAATCTTTGGGGGAGGCCTATGTTTAGCAGTGGACGTCTTCCGGCTGGTATGATGATGGTGATGATTGTTGATAAAAACTAAACTCAACGAAATTGTTTTTCTTTTATCTTTTTGTTCTTTTTCTACACACTTACACAATTTTTTTGTTCACTGTTCGAATTACTTACTTTTTTCCATTTAATTGATTGCTTTAAAGAGCTTATCTGTGTTGATTCACGCGTAAAATTGATTGTGACAAGAACACACAATATTGAATAAAAAATTGATCAGTACTATTAGAGATATAATTTACATTATTTTTCTTCTGTGAGTGGCTCACTAATGACCGATGTATAGCAATCAATTTTGCTTGTATCTAGCTGAGCTGCACTTGGAAGGACTGTCACGACCCTCTTATCTCTTCACGACAACTTTTTATATAATTACCCGGACCGCATTATAGATTTAAGCTCCCTGTTGTCTCTATCTACCGGACCGAGAGATTTGGAGTTCCGGGGAGACTACGGGCTCCCGGTAAGACCAGGATACGGCGGATGTCCGGGCCAAGCCCTTCGCCGGAGATAAGCTTTCACAGGCATCTCTGGCGGACGCAAACATGGGTCTGGGGTTTGTGGTTAACTGTATGGGTGGACACGTTCGTCTGCCCCGATAGCATGTGGCCGGGGCGTTCGTCTCGCGCGCAAATAGCGCGTCTTAGTAGCGGTCTAGGCGAAGGTCCAAGGTGAGGAGACGCTCGGCAACTTGAGTTGCTCTTTAAGTTGGAAGCTATGTCCGGACATTGTCACAGGACACTGTAACCGACATTTCCGGTACTGACGCGGAGAGCTAATAGAAGATGTACCTCCAGTGAGAGACGCTTCGGCGTCGGGATGTGAGTGTGCCTACAATTTCTTCACCAATTAGAGGAGATTCGGTAGTGAACGGCTTAGCGGAGGAAACTGTTAATTGAGCAATGCGCAACGAGAGGTCAGCGAGCCAACAGCTCTGATATCTATATCTATCTATCTGGACAATAGGGAGCATGCCGTACATGAACCCCGGGATGCTCACCTAAGGCACTAGCCTTTTGAAAACCGGATAAAGTCTGTGTCAAAGGGCTGTTCTGGAGTCAGGATCTGACTGATCCGTATCAGTCAGATCCTGACTCCAGAACAGGGCTAACACTGTAACAGGTCCCGTGCCCTGTGCAAACTTGCTTGGACAGGTAATAATGCCCTTCGCGTATAACCAAAAGGTTGGGTAGGGAGGAAACTTTAATCAAAATTTAGTAAAAGATGAGACTGACCCTGTTGAGGCCGCGTAGATGAACGTGGCGCCCATCACCCAAATGCAAAAAAAACACAAAAAATCAACAATGGTTATAAAACAAACAATCGAAATATACTTTTTTAAGTAATCTATAAGCAGACGAAGGCTGGCAATTCAATTACTTATATTAAACTACTTCTCATAGTTTTCCTAACCACTACCAGTGTGTAATGAGACCATCACGAAGCATTTTGGAATGTTGCACAGCACAATAAATATTTTAATGGCTTCTATGCAAACACGTTTTATTTATCACTCACGATATTTTAATTTGAATATTTTAGTGTTTCAAACTTTGTAGTCAACTTAAAATTTTTTTTAAGTGTGAAAAACGTAGAGAATAGGTGCGGTTCAGGTGCGTGTAGGGTCGAGCGGGCGCGGGCCCCGACCAGCGCCGGTCTCTCGCCCGCGCATGGTGATTTGTCATCCATATAAACACAAGGAATTACACCTGCCGTGCTCCCGACCCGACACGCACCTGACCTCCACCCGCTGTCAGTGTGTTTCACGCTTAATGGTATTCATTGTTTTATTGGTTTTTTTTTGTATAGCCCCGCTCTAGGTAAACCTTGTGTCACGGGTGCCATGAACACACACACATAGACAACCACAAATTACACCCAAACTCACGAGAGAAATATATGTAGGTCATACAAATATTTCTCCCGGCCCGGGAATCGAACCCGTTACCTCCGCGTACCCGTCCAATATGGTAACCGTTCGACCACGGAGGCAGTTGATTATAAGATTTGACTATAAGATGGCCTTTCCATTGTGTTCGAGTGAAGTAATTAATTGAATTGTTTGGATTTTCTACGTGAACATCACCAAAATATTATTTAAAATACCTTTCCGCACTTACCGTTTTATTGTGAATTATCGAATAAGTCTTAAACTGATTAGAAAGCTATATTCAAATTTTTTTAACTCTTTATTTATTTGGGGCCTTTGTCATTATTGAACATTTCAACCCGATTCTAAAAACAATACATCAAGAAAACTGTTAATGAAATTCAAACAGATGATTTAAAAACTACCTAACCAAACATTTATACAAAATCTTCGCGCTGCTACATGTTGACTGCGACAAAACGGATTGAAAACCAACTTGTTTAAATAACCGTGCACTGATTGGTTCCGTCCGAAAACACTCCTTGAGTACTTGCTGTACATCCTCTAGAATTCCACACACCATTTAAAAAACCTGAGTACGTTATTTACATAGATAGTGCCTTTAAATTCCAGATCTTCTCTACGAAAACTACATTCCAAATGATGCCACAATGCAAGAAGTTATATTGAAGAAGTTATCAGACTACTGCGGAAAAAACATTTATAACTACACCACTGAAGACGCCGAGCCGCCTATCAAGTGGGACTTCTATCATTCCTTCTTCTTTTCTTACACTGTAGTTAGTACTATAGGTGAGTTATTTCAATTTAGTTTGGTATTCGTACTTGTACATTGTTGTCGGTGGCCGTATATGTGTGTATTAAAGTTAAAAGTTACATTGCACAATGCGTTTCGTTAAAATAAATCCATGCCAGTAGTCTTCTTCTTATTGTATAGACGGCATGCATGATCAAGTGACGGGACAAACAAGTCGTGCGCCTGATAGTGAGCTACACGCCTGTCCATAACAGTTACAGTGCTACTCAGAGCTTTAAATCGCAAAGGTCTGAGAGGCATTGCCACTGCGCCCGTCACCCTGAGACATAAGTTGACAAGTCCCATGTGCCTGTAATTTCACCAGCACCCTTACCCTCGAAAACCGTAACACAGCAAAGCTCACATTACTGCTTGGCGGCGGAAATAGGTAACGTGGCAGTACGTCCTTGAACGAACTCTTTCACAAGGCTTTTTAAATGCTTGCCACCTTGGTGAAAGGATTTGCCGATCGGCATAACGTATTCACCGATTGTCGCCCAAGATGCGCGATACACACAGGAAAAAAAATGGTATATCGTGCGGAAAGGCTCTTTCCATTCACCCCAACCTATCTTTGATATCAAAATACACTATACCTTTCCGTCTACGTAACCATAAAACCCAAGGAAGTATTTGGTCTGTGACAAAATCTCTAAAACGTCGCAAATTAATAATATTTGTCCACAATTCCAGGTTACGGAAATCTAGCACCAACCACTCATCTGTCGAGAATCCTGATGATATTCTACGGCCTTTTCGGGATACCCATCAACGGTATTCTGCTCGCGAACCTTGGTGAATATTTTGGATTGCAGGTAAATACCAGAATTTAGTTGTCTCGACTTGATTACCTATGAAACCTTAATGGCATTTTTTCATCGACTCTGATCATAAATCTTCTTTTGCAGTATCTTTCACGATTTATCGAAATTTCTTTTAAAACTTATAACTCTAGTGACCGCCATAAAGGGACAATACAATATAACAATAATAATAACTTGTACATACATCACTCTTGTCTCCCACTGGGGTAGGCGTAGACTATGGATCTCCACCTGCTACGCTCCTGACATACCCCCATTGCCTCCTCTGTATAGTATGTATTGTATATATTTATATTATATGTTTATTCTTGATAGTATATAAAGACCGGTTTTTAACCCGGTCTTTTTTAAGGACATTTCCAATCTGATTGAGAGGTCTACCTCTCCCCGCAACTCCATCCACATTAGCTCTGTACATTTGCCGTCTACCAACATTCATTCGTTGAATTGAAGCATCGCCCTCTCTATCCTGGTCACTACATAATTTTTCATACTACACTGTTCGGCATTATGTCTTTAAGACCATAATTTATATTATATCAAACAATAATCTCATAAAACACAAACTGAATTGTCTGAGTATACTAATTAATATACCTTCTCTCCGTATATGTATAAGATTGTTTATGTTAAGATTATACATTGTTGTATTTAGTAAAGGCTGCTATTAACAACTTAGTTTCAGTTTTCAGACGTACCTAACACATTCACAACTCTCAATGGTTTCATAATATACCCGTACAATTCATTTGTTTGTGATAACTGGCAACTAGACTTGTGCCTGATCGGTCCTTAGCAGGAGCTATCCTAGTTAGTTCAATCGGTCAACTGAACTAGATCGGTCTTCTAGTTCATTTAGTTCATCTAGTTTCTTAGTTAGTTAGTTCGTCTTGTTCTTGCTCGGACATTGAACGAACGCTTCAAACTAGTAATTTTATTCACATGAACTACTACGGACTTCTAGTATTATGAGGTTAATACTACACTGTACTAAATATTTAAAAATACAATTTGTATGGAATCGCTACTATTTGATTTTCCTTCATATTTTACAGGTTTAAAGTAAATATCCTTTCTAACTAAATGTCCTTTTTTTCTAACTAAATATCCTTTTTTTACAAAATAAGAATTTTAGTTAGAATGGTGTGTTTAAAAATCAATATTTAGGTACAACTATTTCATATACTCGTACATGTAGGTTGATATTATATATAGAGATACCTACAAAAAAATATTACTTTTTTGCAAGTTTGTATATATACATAATGTACACACGTATTAGAGACTTAGAACGAACTGGGAACGTTCAATCGTGCATCCCTCTCGAACTTGTACTAAAAGTAGTGAAAGATCGCTGTTTGTCCTGCTCGCACCGTTCCTACTATATAAAAGACAGGTGAACTATGAACGCAGACAGTTCCTAGTCTGTACTGAACTAAAAAGAACGATGAACTATTAAAACCGTGCAAGACGAACTAGTTAATGTCGGTCAGTGTAGGGAATATATTCCTAATAGTTCGTAGTTCATGAACTATATAAGCCTACTGACAACACAGGTCATATAGAATTTGACATAATAAATATAGTTTGACTCACATATTAGAGGCGTATTATGTTATTTTTTTAATAATATGACACAGGCGTGCAGTCATGGATTTAGTAAATAAGTAATGATGTGAGTTGTAAAATGTAACTAGAGTTACACCACAAAGAGTCAGCCTGTTAGTACATGGAACCTATAAAGAGCACGGAACTCTATTTAAAAAAAAATTAACGCGAATTAAATCTAAAAAAAATTGTTTCGTTTCCAATGCCAGTAGATGTCAAAATATTGAAAATAAAAGAGAAAATAATTATAATTAAAAAAAATCTACTTCAAAGTTTGCTTGTACGTTTTCGCTTTGTTCGTTACTGCGGTCTCCTCAACAATAACTGAAACGTATTTCGTGCCCTTACTTTCTCAAACTTGAACCTTAAAGCACAAAGTTACTGAAATACAAAAAATGGATTGTATATTCAAATTTTGCAGGCTGATTTACCATCATATTTCCTTCATATTCACACAATGGCTTTTACTATTCTTAAAGTAATGTATCCAAATTAACACCCTTGATAAGAAATTTAAAATAAATAGAAAGTTTTGCCGTCTCCTGAGTAATTACTCTATATAAGATACGTGTTTGAGAAAGTAAGGCATCGATATGGAAGTCTTCGTCAAAACAAATCATATGACATCATACAAACATGGTAGCTTCGGTGCACTGTTGAGGAGTTCTTTTTATCAGTTTGCCTTTTCCATCATCAGATCATTTCTAGGTCACCATAACATTTTATTTTCTTTACAATTACATTTATGTGTAAAATTTTATTTAAACTGATACACACAAAAAATAACTCAAAAAATAATAACACAATCTAATTGAGAAGCTATATCTTACTAACTGTTTTTCCCTATTGTCATAATGTAAAAATATGAAATATATAAATAATAATGTCAAACAGCATTAGCTGGTCAAATTTAGATAATTACTAATAACAATTTGTGTAAAACTGACTAGCAGTAAAGTGTGCAGCAGTGTACAGGGTTGTCACAGACCTCTGTCACTTGAATGTATCCGGTTCTGCAAGAGGCTAGTGCCTCGAGTGCACGTACAGTACCCTCCCTATTTTCCAGATAGGTACCGGAGCTGTAGGCACGTTCACTTCCTGTTGCGCAATGCACCACTAGCAGTTGCCATCGCTAAGCCGTCGACTGTGAGTCCACTACCAAATCTCCATATTGGTGGTGGAGCTGTAAGGCACGCTCACTTCCCGACGCGAAGCGAAAAACGAAAGTCATAGAACACTACTATTTACAAATGTTTGACTTCATTTAAATACTTTATAAATCTTTGATAAACATCATTTTTATCTTACCTTTCAATTCCTTTCCAGCTCATCAGAGTCTATCGCAAATACAAGAGACAAAGCGCAAAAAGAGCGGATAACCTTAACTACTTTTTCAACAACCTCGGCATGCTGGGCCAGATCTTCCTCTACCTCGTACCAGGATTCTTGTTCTTCATCTTTTTGCCTGCCTGCATCTTCGTGGTATTCGAAGGATGGGATTATGTTGCTGCCATTTATTATGCTTTTGTCACTTTGACTACTATTGGCTTTGGGGATATAGTTGCAGGTAAATATTTACTTTTAATACATATAACATTATTAAGTGAACCACAGAAATAATAACAAAATAAACAGTAGCAGTCTAGTAGCAGTAGAGATCTTGTAAAAGAGTTCATCCAGGGTAGTACTGCCATCTTAATGTGACAGAAATGCAAGTATTACTGCGTCCCGGTTTGAAAGGGTAAGGGTACTGGTGAAATTACAGGCACATGGAACTTGTCAACTTATGTCTCAGGGTAAATAGCTGACTTATCTGAGAATAACGATTGTTTTTTTTTTCAAATAAACTACTAAATACTATGAAATGCACTTTGAATCATATTTGTGTGGAATCTAGACTCATGTTGCTTTCCATGCATTATTATCTAACACGTAGTTCTCGAATCTTATTGTAAAAACGTATGCAGCGTGTTATACAGCATTTATACAGCATTTTACATTTTTAGAGATAGGATAAGGAGACAGTGATCTTTAGAAATAAATTAGTGAATGATAATGGTATTGGTAATTCAATGAATAATTCGTATAAGTAGATATAATATACAATTCCAAAACTACAGGGTATTGGTGAACCACGACTTTCTATCTTTATGCCACCAAAAATTTAACTCTCAATGTCAGATAGTTTCAGTATAAAACAGGAACACTCATCAAAAATATTAATTACACTTAAAATGTAGACGATTGTTTTCAATGTCTAATGTTCTAGGAAACGCAAGATATAGAGCATTAATACCTTTTAATTTGTTTGTTGCAGGCACTGTGAACAATGGCTTCAAATACGGATACTTCTTTACTTATCAAATATTCCTCATCGTTTGGATTACCTTCGGGCTAGGCTATATCGTCATGTTACTCGGCTTCATTACCAGCGGCATGAGATCTAAAGGTGTACATAGACTGGAGAAGAAAATTGCCAGTCAGTTTAAAAATACGCAAAACAGGATCTTACAAGGATTTACAAAAGATATTTCTGTTATTAGAAAAATTATTAATGAAGCTAACTTAATTAAAATCAAAGTAAGTTACCACAATAGCTACAACCATTTTACAAAATAGCGCCTATATTTTTATTAAAGCAAAATTATCCGACACTAAGATTGCATTAACGTACCTTCTTATTTAATTTATAAACTGAGTAGTTTATTACCTCACTGCATATATGTATCCTTTTGTCTGTTTAGTATTTGTAATGAAACCTATAAATAAACCTAATATAATTATATTTCAGCCTGTGTACGTCGACACCACACCACAACTCTACAAGAGCGCCAGTTGTCCCAACTTTACATTTGATATCGAACCAAGAGGTCCAATCGTAGGACGAAAACGAGCCAATTCCGAAAATATCCATCTCTTTGCCAAAGAAATGTTACGCATACAATCTGATACAGACCTACTTGGTATAGACAAAGAAAAAACATTTACTGCTTCAGCTTTGGTGAAACCAGCAGAACTTTTAGCAAGAGTTGTAAATGTACTTGGAGGACTGGAACCCCCGCCTGGACCACCAGAAAAAGGAATTCATATGTTTGACGATGTTCAAATATTAGCTAGTGAAAATCCACCAGTATTTACTATAGGCAATGAAATGATAACTAACTCACCTAAGAGAAATAGAGCGCTTAGCGTGGCTGTGCCTAATTATAGAAAACCATCAGTCACTAAACTTGATCACAATGTCACCTGGACAAATGGAGACTCGCCTGAAAAATATGTTAGCAATGAACACCGAAGTGGAAAATTATCGCTACCTTGTAATTTTATTCCAGAAGAAATGCGAGAGCAGCCTAAACCTACTAGCTGGTCAAAAGTAACCAAACTATTCACAAAAAAATCTAGTACGGCAGACAATCCTGCTGCATACCTAAAGAATACAATGAAAGGTAGAGTAAGTGTAGCTCAAGAAAATAACGAAAATGTTAATGAAAAACCTAAAAGGCGGGGTAGTATCTTCCCCACATTTGGTTTTGGTCAACATGAAGAAAAAAGTGAAGCAGATGCATATAAAGAAAAGACAAAACGTGGTAGACATAGTATATTTCCGACGTTTGATTTCAACCAAGACGACGACGAGGAAGAAAATATTTCAAAAGCATACAAAGAAAAAACAAAACGTGGTCGTCACAGTATTTTTCCCACTTTCGATTTCTCCGAAGATGAAGATGCAGCGGCAATCAAAGCTTATCAACAGAAAACAAAAAGACACAGTATATTCCCTACATTCGACTTCAGTGAAGATGAAGAAGATGAGGCTGCTTCTAGAGCATACAGAGAAAAAACCAGAAGTGGCCGACGAAGTATATTCCCTAGTTTCGATTTTAGTGAGCCTGAAGAAGACATTGCTAAACGCTATAAAGAAAATACCAAGAGAGGTAGACATAGCATATTCCCAACATTTGATTTTACTGAAAACAAGGAAGACGATGACGATGATGTAATAGATGAAGAAGAATTACAGCGCTATCAAAATCGAACAAAGAAAGGACGCCTGAGTTTATTCCCAACCTTTGGGAAATCTAAAAAACATGACCAAGATTCTGTTATGCCAGAATCTTCCGAGGAATTAGATAATTACAAAAGTAAAACAAAACGTGGACGTGGCAGCCTTTTCCCGTCATTTGGAAAGGATCGCAAAAGTTCTTCGGCTCATGATGATGTCGGTGATCTCGAAGCTAGTATTAGACAATACCAAAACCAAACAAAGAAAGGCCGTGGTAGCTTATTTACAGAAGACAGTAACTTTGATGCTGACCTAGAAAGTTATAGGAACAAGACGAAACGTGGTAGAGGAAGTTTGTTCGATCCGGATGTTCATATAGAAAATTTGCCTGAAACTGAACAAGTAGAAGTATTAGAACAAACGAGCGTGGCTGATTTAATTCGAGCTTTGACTGTATTAGAAACCGCAGGTCAAGGTCACGGTGGTGCAACACCTAGTTTGTTAGGCTTGTTAGCTGGGGCTACTTCAACTCCAGCTCCAGCTCACCCTCCTTCTAAACGACGCGGTTCTCTTAGACCAGATTTCATATTGCCACCAATTCCTGCACGTAAAGTCGATAATACACCAAGTAAAGCTGAAACTTCTAGTAAAACGGAAAATCTTCATACAATTCCTGATGTGGCTCCTAGTATATTACCTACAACTGTTGAAAATGACGGAAAAGCGACGCCGGAAATGCAGCCCAGAAGAAGAAGAATATCAGCACGAGCTGCAACTCCTCAATTCACTCCAACTCTCCCTACCGTTACAGCTGGGGCAGAGTTACAAATTAGTACTGCTACAGCGGCGAGACAAAATCGAATGTCTATGATACATGCCCCACCTCCGTATTCAGAAACTGAAGAGCCTTCACAACCTAGAGTAAGAAGATATTCGCCAGCACCAGGCGACCATGGCAGACCTAGTACAGGTCCGGTGCCTAGACTGTTTTCACGTATGCGAAGAGATAGTCCCAATAATACGAGCAGTGGTGAAGAAAGAAATTCCCGAACAGGGAGCTTAACGGAAGTAGTGATAGACAATGGTAAAGACCAAACGTAATATAATGCCTTTTTAGTACAATTTAAGACAAACTATTTATTTTACAACTATATTAATAGGACTTTTAATGTAATTGTAATTATAAGCCGTCCAGAATTCTAAATGCCTTTTATTTTCGTACCTTTTACATAAAGGATCAAAAGAAAACAATTTCAAAATAGTGTGATATGTTTAATTAGTATCTTCAGATATATTTTAGCCTTATGTACTCATATTATACTTATTAATAATGTCTATCTAATATTTTACACTAATATAGTGTAGGTAATTAAATCGAAATAAATATTCTACGAATTATTTTGAATCCAGTCAACCAGTGAAGTAATTTATGACATGATTGCATATAAAAAATAACTATTTAGGTCGACAACACAATTTTAACACGTTAATATGATGAAACATACAGAGACATATAATGAAAAAACACAAGACGTTAAACAACGAATGAAAATCAATTAACGTAAAACAAAATGATAATAATTGATGCAGTGTCACAACAAAGAAATAACAAAAAAAACTCAAAATAAAAGATGAAATAACCTAAATGAGTATTCCAAACAACTTATAATAATATAATGCATTTAATATTACAACTATATACAAAAAAATAACAGTTGAGTTATATCATGTACACGTCTAGCTCCGTCATAATTCACCAAAACTGTAATACAATGTATTACTGAGAAATGTAACTCACAAGTCATTGCTTGTTTTTGTTCTATCGGCACAGAAAATCAAAAGAAGATTTTGTGGTCAAAAGATGAAACTCTAGTTCAAGTTTCAAGATTCTCCTGTCTCACACTTTTGCTGGTATCTTTATTATATTGTTCAATGTTTCCATTAGCATCTTGGAGAAGAGATTCGAAGATTGATATGAGGTTGTTCAGTCCAATGAGGTAGCCATCTTCGTGGTTACCAACTTTCCAGGCTGTATTGTGATCAATGCTAACATCTTCAGGGACAGGAACAGTCTTGGCAAAGTCTATCATCCAAACAGAGGCTTTTCTTTTATCGTGGACGAAGAGGAGCGAACTACCGATTAGTTCATGTGTCTTGAAGAAGTGTGATTCTTTGAGGATTGTTCGAATATTTTTCAGCCTTTCTAGATAACCGGGCTGTAAACAGAAATATATAAATATTACGCATTTTTGTTTAAATAGTTTCTAGAAATATAAGACTATGTTTTAAATACCCAGAAATTTCTATTAGTATTTTTGGTCAATGACATTTCAACAGTGTTATTTTAATATGATCCAAAATGTTTTTCAGTAACGCTTGCTTCTGCTTATAATGCAAAAAGCAGATAAAGAGAATTATTCTCAAAGACCATTTAAAACATTTTTCCAATCAAAGTATTTTTGCACTTACCACAGCACTAGGGAAGTTAGCCGTAAATTCTTTAAATGCTTCGACAATTTGATCTCTAGTCTTAGTCGTTTTAAAGTCTTTGGAGCTGGTTCCATCTGCTTTCTTAACACCGTCTATTCTGAATCCAAGTGTTGCTGTGGAACTGATGGTTTCCCTCCATATCATGTATCTAGGTTTAGTGACTCCTTTGCTTCTATGCTCTTCCTCCGTGGGCGCTTTTGGATCTATTTGTATCATTTTCTCATACATATCCTGAAATGAGAAAATAAGTTTCTTTTAAAATGGGTCAGTGAATATAAGTAATGTATTTTAAATTATCAATTGTTATTTTGTATTCAGTTTGAGTATTAGGGTATTAAATATTGTATGAAAATTAGTACCGACGTGTTTGCAGCGCCACAGTGGTGGCATTGCAGCGCTTGTATTAGTGTTTATTTTGAAGGCTCCAATACTTAAGTATTGTCAGTGTTTCAATTTCAATCTATATTTTAATAGAATACAAACAAATAAAGAAACTGGAGACGAAAATGCTTTACGTAAATTTGTTTTTATTTTATAACTACGAGTACATCAGTAGTTCACTATGAGCAACTGATTAACTAATTATAGCTTGTGTTAAAAATAATTAACTATCTCATAGGACATAAATATCTTCCTAAAATAAACAATACAAGAATGGACATGTAAAGCGTTTGTTTTATAGCAAAATTATCTTAATTGTGTTGTCTCGCTTCTATAATTGGCAGAAATTGCCATTTTAATGATAAATATAGAAAAACAACTCTATCTTCCAAACCATTACGTCAAAATTCGTTTATCGTTTCCACGTTTTATTTAACCTTTTCAAATGTAACGCGATTAGTAAATTTTGTACTGAATTGTTTACTAAAAGCAACTACATCTGCACATAATACTCTACATACAAGGTGGATATAAAAATAACATTGAGTTTAAGTGACATTAATCTTGACATTAGTCTAATGTTAGTTAGTACAAACACTGACCTTTCTCAACTTAGTCTTCTCTTTAGCCTTTGCCAGTTCTTCTTCGAGGTATGTGCGAACTCCGATTTTGCAGTCCATCACGCAAGGACTGTCGAAATCGCTCAGCAAGTCTTGTAATTGTAAGACTGTTGGTGCTTAGTTAAGAAAATTTCGGAAAAAAATTATCCACATTCCTTATAGCATTTATTTTCTCCATCTTTTTATGCACATATAAGGTATTGTTTAGGTGTATAGTTGGTAGAACGGAATCCAGTACAGGGGCGGCCTTGTTTAGGCGCAGTACACAATCATATGTGTCTGCTTGGAGCATATAATTGAAAAAATACTTTTTATTATTATACACCTCTATAACAATATTTTAAGAAATTACAATATACAGGCCGGTCGGGTTTGCATTGACACAGGTCCAACACACAGAAACCATCTGAGATACCAGGCACTGTACTCTCGTTCCTCATCCGACATCTGTCAATCCGAAACAATTAATGTCGAATAAGTAATACTCGATAAAATTTAAAGACGCACGATGTGAATGAAGCTTTATACTTGGCATTATCTTTTAATTTGCTCGAGAGTTACTTATTAGACCCCCTGGACCGGATACTATTTTTATCTTTATAGAAACAATCAGAAACGTTATGTGAAGTGTAAGAACATTTTTCGTTATAAAATATTTCCTAAATTAATTCTGTAGGAAGTCAAAATACATGTGATCGTGGTATTGTTATAGTGAATTGAATTGCTAAATATTTTTTTTTATACTGAGGCCAATAAAAAATATATAATATTAATTTTTGTTATTTGAAAAAGGATACATTCTCCGTCGTCACACGAGATCTTGTTCTTGTACTCAGGCACGAATGACCGAAGAATGTCTGTCATCAGCAACTGAAATCAAAAAGACCAAATTCTATTACAAGTTTACAAACATGTACAAGCTTTTTAAGACACGTTACTATTAAAGAGTACCTTTGACTTTATATAAATATAATATGAGATAGCCATTGAAACATACAATTGAATGAATGATTGAATAATTTTTGTTATTGCACATTAAAATTACAATGACAACACTAAATAATAGGAATTTTAAGTATATTATTTTCGCTAAACAAGGCCTCATAATATCCCCCGTCGAAAGTGTTTGTATTACGTGGAAGTCATAAAAATAATACGAACTACAATTTATCATAAAACTACTCCTCCTACTCCCCTATTTTATCATAAAAAGTTATCGACTAATTAAATTCGTACAATCTTTAAACCTCTCGACTTAAAACTTGTCATTTTGCGGATGCGACCATATTTAAGTAGAAAAGGGTGCAATTTCATTTAGTCATTATATTTAAAATTTAAATATATCCGTTCTCTAGCATCGTTTCGGAAATTTCTGACGATTCTATATACAAATTACCTATGACAGACGCACCGTTCGCATTCTATGCATGCAATACGTACAACCATTGTCATGTAAATTTTAATATCAAAGCTAGTAGGAACACGTAAAACCCGAACAATGAAAATTCAAAGAACTGTCTTCGAAATTCAAAAAACTTTTCTTATGAAAAAGATTTTGATCGTGTTTAATACACGATTGTTTTTTTTCTTGGTTTATGCTTTCCTTTTTTAATATATTATAATAATATATATAACAAGGAGTGCAGTATTGTACTTTAGTTCTATTGATATCTTCCCGTAATTGTTCTGAAGTTGCAATAAAGGGCATGTAATTGAACTGAAGTAGGTATGTGTAACAAGATACTTCTCTTAGTTGGCTTTTCGAATATTTGGTACAGTAAGAAACAGACGTACCAACTCACAAATAAAACAGAAATACAACGTAACATCAACATTACGAACCAATCATACTCGCACAAAAACATTCAAAGAAATCTTTTGTTTTCAAAAGTCATTAACTTATTGTTAACGAGTTGACGTCAACTGATTATTCTGTTACTAAAAATAATAATTTCAACTACGTTTTGCGAACATAAAAGAAAATTCAGTGATAACTGTGATCTTGGGCTCACAAAGATTGTTCTTTAGTTTTTATCGCGCTCTTATTTACTGCACTGCTATGTAATCATTGTAGCATTAAAATGGTTTCTGTGCTATACAAAGAAATACATAAAGTAAAGAGACCTTTGTTAAGAAGCAGGTACAAATCAAGCTCAAAGTATTTTACTATACTTTAAGAAAAAGTAACAAAACAAACTAACAGAACCTAGCGAACTGTAGACAAAAAAAAACAGATTGACATGGAATATGTAAAAATGTATATTAAATATGCCCGGGCTAGCAGGCGATCTGTAACCACCTTTATTTAATAACATTAACATATTAATATTGTCTTAAGTTACGTCTGTAGGTTGAATGTAAATATCTTAGCTAAAGCTAATTTTTAGACTGATTTTGCCTTCGGTGAAATCCGCTACCTTCTACGGCAGGAGTTGTATGACGTGTAAAATAGTAAATATAACTTTAAATTACAACAATATGGTAATTTTGGTGTAATTGAACGAATGATATTTAAATTACTCCAATTTGAAGTATTAATAAGCATGAACAGGAAATATAAAAAGTTGAAGAAATCTGATGTAGAAATGTTGGATACTCTACTGTTAGTTAGGCTAGCATCGCCGATAGTAGCTGGCCCAGGTAAAATTACCAAATCACTTAAATCCCTCTATTTACAGGGAACCCGAACACACTAACGGAACGCAACCTATATAGGCTAGTAACCACCACAACCGTCTTTAACGCTTGGAAAAACATTACTCACGATAACAAACACTACCAGCAAAAAAACAAGAAATTTGTGAAAGAAACCTATACATTGCACAAACCTATATACAAGCGACTTGACTTTCCTTTTTTACAGTTTAAGCGTTGTCGTTGCTGTGTACAATTTTCTAACTTTCCCATATTGTACTACGTAGATACATGCAATTTTGAGCGACAGAATCTTACAATACTTTTAAACCTCGTAAATGGCAAATTTCGAAAATCAACCGGAATCTTACTATAACGGAATTTTGGATTAGTTAACATCACAATCTTTAGACAACATGATGCAACTGAACTGTTGGGTTTTACAGTCATTGAATTTTTAAAACATCGCTTCTACTTTGTAACAAACATCTTTTTTACACAAATTAGCGCTTTGTTCATAATTTAATTCACGTACAATCTAATTTTGTACTGGCTTTTATAATATGCTTATATACAAATTAATTAGAATTGATGACGCACTTTAATGTGAAAAGCCTGTTTGACGTCAGGCTCAGAATTGAGCAACATCTTTAAACTTTGTGATGATATATGTGAAAACGAACTTCAGTAGTTTCACAATATTAAACTGAATTTAGCTTTTATAATAATGTGCGTGTAATTATAAGCATTAAGCGTTATTTGTTTGATACTTATTCAATTGTATGTGTGATTCATCAGCGAATAAAAAAAGGAAATTCAATAATAACAATTTGAACAAAGAAGAATGACACTCAGTAAGGCATAGATACATACATTGAATGAAACTAGTCCCCCGGTCCGGTATTCAATGAAGGTACATAAACAAATGCCTAACCTAATTAAACCATTCACCGCAAATATAAGCTATAATCTCGTAATTGCAAAAAGTACATTTGCAAAAGGTTCCTTTCCATAGTTAAGCCGGATTACATTGTTAAGCCGGATTTTATTTCAAAATGTTAACTTACACAATGTCATATTGTGTTTCGATACAGACTATTTAATTTGCACAGCTGAATTATTGTGTTACGCTATTTAAGTAAAGTCATACACAACTGTGTTACGGCACATATTTCGCATGATTAGACACTATTTCATCATTATAAACGATAGATATATTGAAGATGTAGCGGTGATCTGCAATTATAAATAATTTATGTTTTTGTGAAGGGACGTACATATTTTAAATACAGAACGACTAAGTTTCTTTTCCTACTGCTGCTCATCACGTACGAAAATTTTATTTTAGCATATTTTTGTTTTTTTTTAAGTTAATAAGTGACGGGATGAACAAATCGTGTGCCGGGCGGTGAGCGACATGCCTGTCTATAGCAGTTGCAGTGCCACTCAGAGCTTGAAATCGCAAATATCTGAAGGGCTCTGCCACTGCGCCCGTCACCCTGAAGCACAAATTGACAAGTCTCGTGTGCCTATAATTTCACCAGCACTCTTATCCTACAATACCCAAACACGGTAATGCTCACATTACTGTCTGGCGGTAGAAATAGGTAAGGTGGCAGTACTTCCCTGAAGGAACAAGGACCTCTACGGCGACTAAAATATGCGGGGTTTCCGATACTTATTTTCCGAAACTTTCTTTTAAAGCATACAAGACGGTAAATCAACTACAAAATAATCAAGTTTTATCTGCATTTTAACATAACAATAGACAACACGCTCTCAGGTGCCAACTATAAGCGCAACCATGGCTGTACTCGCAGACTACGCCCACTTGTTATACAAGATCTGGCTTATTATATTAATTTTATTTCCGTTTAGAAATTTAACAAAAAAATAAATATATTATGTACATTCACGTTACTTTTCTAACTAGCTAGTTAGAATGACTAACTAAACCAAAATTGGTTATAATGGACGATAGAACTTTAAACAATCATCATTCATCACTCAATAGTTTTTATTCGTGTTTTTCTGTAAAACCTTTTTTTGATTGTAAAAGTCATGAGGTCATTGATTGCTCATCCTTCGAAGAGTTCGTATACCCTACATGGTTGTTTCAAATTGGAAACGGTGCAGATTATTCATTATTCCAGGAAACTTTGGATATCGGTTTTATTGATGTACCACACAGAGATATTGATTTCATAACGTAATTTTTTTATAGTACCATGCAAGTGACGGAACGGACGCCTGCCCGTAACAGTTGCAGTGCCGCTCAGAGGCGGCAACTTTTAGCAGCGATGCAAGCACGATGCAAACGCGATGCAATAGCGATGCAGTAGCTAATCGTTTACCTTTACACACACGCGCGACTTTCAGCAGCGCGACTGCATCGATAGAATCGCGCGATGGAATCGCTACATTTGTGATTTATAAGCGACGTAGAATTTTGGCAAAATTGCACTTTTGCTGCGATGTCCAAACCGCCTACCAATACAGGAGATAATATAAAAATATATAGAAAATAGATCTCTCCAAAAAGTGTTATTAAAAAAATATTTACTTTTATCACGAATGGACATATCTTAATTTTAAACGAAATAAACTAAATAGTTTAATTATTATTACGTAATTACGTAGTTCCAACTTCTAGTGCTGTGGTGTTAATAATTCATTTCCGTCCAGAATTTTGTTGTTTTAATTAGTGTTGCAGGGGAGTACATGCGTATCGGTATATCCACATCTGCTTAACGCTAAATACGCGTTAATAGGTTGCTATAAGGTAAAAACACAATGACGTATACAAAAGGACGTTCGTAGTTTTCCCGTAATATAAATGTGTTCTCGTAGTTTTCCCGTCAAACAATGGAGTATTTTTTGTATGTTATTATGACGAAATAACAACTACATTGCATGAAAAGTATTTTTTTAGGAACTTGATTGAACCAATTAACGCTGCACCATACGCTTAATAACTAGAGCTAAATTGCCAAAATTCTAATTTACTACGCAAAACGGTATAACGTACAAAGCCAATTGCGAACATACGTCAAAGTGCTTTTATCACATGAAACTTCCAAAAAGTTATCAGTTTGCAGATGTTGCTTTATTCTGCTAAAAGTGCAATATTAGTTTTATTTCGAATTACGTAACGTTATAATTGAGAGTGTGATATTAAGAAAT
>NW_020654972.1:2493321-2553984 GCF_003589595.1 Hyposmocoma kahamanoa | reverse complement strand
GTCAGTTTGCATATAATATAGAAGATTTGGAACAGTCTGATGATTATTAATAAATCTTTAAAAAAAATAGAAGCAACAAACCGGCCGACCAAGGCGAACTCATCATTCTGACGCCATCCTAAAGAAGGGCCAGCTCAAAAGTACCCTTAACTGACGAAAATGTATTAAAGCAAATCTAGGAGGTTAACAAATATCCTATTGTAGTATTAAAGTCAGGAATGCTTTTGTACATACATATATAAGTGAATGTACATTAATAATATTTTATTTTATCAGCTAGGTATTACAAGTAATTACATTGCCGTTCTCATTTAGAGACAATTGCTTACATCCTTTGGAGATAATCAAATGCACCATTATATACATATAGGTATCTAACGCACTATGTACAGTAAAGAGCATATCAAGGTTAACTCTGGACTTACGACCATTATTATCGTAAGTGGCATAGAGTTCAAGTTAAATCTCAACTGGGAAGCTTGACTGTAGACTGCTCAGTCAGTAGCAAACTGAAAGGATTATCATTCGTCTTCGTTTATGAGCACAGGTTAAGATAAATTTGCCTAATGAATACAATTACGTTTTTTTAATTAAAAAAATGTATAGGAGTTTGTAATATTTTGGTATTTATTTGTATAATATGCACTTTTGCAACCGACAATACAACGAAACGTTATGGACGAATTTAAAAAAACCCACGATCGTCATATTGACGCAGACTGTTCTTTATTCAATCCAGTTTTACGCGCAGTTATGTATAATACACGGGCATTCTAAGAAAAATTTAAATCTTGCAAATTCGTGAGACAATTTTTTTCTCTGTCTATTCGTGACAATGGGAGAATATAAAAATGATGATTACACGCCTTATGCTTGAACGTTTTAGGCACAAAATTTCTAAACTTAATAAAAATAATAAATCCATGCACTTGTAAAAGTTACACAGAATGCAACTCGCATTTGGCCTTACTGAAAACATGCTTTTTTTTATAGATACATGGGTAATTACATGGTTATTGCGAACCGTTTTATCGTCTGTTTATTTATTATATGACGCAACATAATAATACTATACATGTATAGGACATTGTACATATATAGGAAATAAAACTTATTTATTCGGATCAAAAATAGCATGCTTTTTTTCCAACCAAATTAAGAGTTTGAAGGCTCCTTACATGTCCCATGGTCATGGTCAATTGTATGCTATTTTTATTCCCAAACAAATAATGGTCGCGAAAACCTAAAAACTCGATCAAATATATTTAAAGAATTACAACAGATATCAACACGGCGTCGTTCCGCATTACTGATAACGTTCCATATCCTCCTATTGGCTTTGGCGACTAATGGATATGGGTTATGGTCAACGTCTGCGTTTGTTTTATGTTACATTTTTGAAGTAACAGTAGAGCTCCTTGTGAAGAAGTTCATCCAACAAAGTACTGCTACCTTACTTATTTCTCCCGCCAAGCAGTAACGTGATTACTGCGTTTCGGTTTTGAATGGCGCTTGTAAAATTACAGGCACTTGTCAACTTAGTCTGGGTGGCACTGCAACTGCTTTGGACAGGTGTGTTGCTTGACACCAGGTACACGACTAGTTCATCTGGTCACTTGGTTATTAATAATAAAAAAACATCTTAACTGTTATTTTCAGCAGTGGAATACTAGAAGCTGGATTAGTTGCCAGTTGTTGTATTTACCTATAGTTCTTATCGGCGATCATTTATAACAGAAAACATGTCTATATCCTGTCCCTCATTATTGCATCCAGTTAATTATAGGTTTTATAATAATTCATGAAAATAATTTTAAATTAATATTTTTCATGTGACTCAGTTACATTCCTATGAACGACCCACATGTAAGCAATCACGTACCTTGATTTTAAAGACGTAAACACAGAAGACGACATCTCGAAAATCCTCAATGCGTAAACAAATATTTCCTGAATACATATTGCACAACACTATAAACTCCACGACAATTTGAAATAAAATAATAATAATAAATCTGAAATTGCAACTTGTGCGTTCGATTTGTGAGAAACAAATGATTGCGCCACCCGAGAATATTGGCCATATAAACGCATTTATTTAACGGTTAATTTCTGACTCAGAACTTACCGAAGACGACAGTGATGACGTAAAACGTTACATGTACTAGTCGCTGATTGGTCGGAATCGGGTTTCTTTGGAAGGCGTAACTGAAGAAGGAAACCGAGTCTAATTATTTTATGCAGTAAGTGAAAATTAACCATTCACTTTTACAAAACCTTGCACTGTGTGCTCTAGATTTTATTGAAGAAATAGTTGTGAATGATGAGTAATGTTTAATATATAATATACCAGGTGAAGCCGAAATGAGTAATCATATTAATAAATATGACAATTTTATATTCGGTCGTTCCATATGTCCATAAAGCACAAATTCGATAGTTTACTGCTGTCACCTTCGGGGTGCTACTGGCTAGTTAACAGCATTGGAGTGGAGCGTAAACTAGAGTAAAAAAGCAAAGAGACTTATTAACAACGACTCTCTTGTAGAGTTGAAGCTGAAAAATTTCGTGCACTAAAATATAATGGGTAAACGGCAACACTGACAACGTTTTTGATAGATAGGAATACGACATTAAATAGGCCTGGAAATGTATTATATATATTACAGGTCTTTCTTTTTGTCCTTCGGTATTGCTGTCTTTCGACTTACAGGGATAGCCTGCTTGCTCAATCCTGATAAGGAATGATTACTACAGAGATCGAAGAAAAATTCCTTTTGGAAACGCGTTAACAGACATTACGAATTTGTCAAAGTGCTTGTTGCAGATGTTTGTTTTTGATCCCGATAAGGAATTATCGAAAACCGATAATGTAAGAAATAAAAAAGATTGTTTTCAAAGAAAATCTAAGTAAGTGTTTATATTCCAATAAAACTCTAATACTGTTAACACGTAACCATTTAAATAAATTCACCAGCGAAATTATTTAACCTTATCGTAAAGTACGCATTCACGAAATACGTCACAAAGTTCAAAGGCTCGATAACGTTTTACTGCTTTTACGGTGTTATTGAAATTGAAAAATATAATACATTTGGTTGCGAAATATTTTGACGCAATCTATATACCTAACAGCCCGGTAAATACGTTTATGTACAGTCATCTAAACAGTCGCTGATTATCTACAGTAGTTCTTATCTCAACCAAATGAGTAAATAGAAATACCGATAGAATATAAACATCTACCCATTCGAAAAATTACTGCAATATTATCGGGAAAAATTCTCGATGATCAGCATCTTTTGAGTATACCTATCTTATATCTAATTTATACTATAGGTACGTACAATACTTGCGTCCTATTTAGGTTCTGGGTTCGCTTCCCGTCAAAGTGCCTACACTTATAAGTCTTTTCCACATCGCGTGCACGTAAATGTACTAATTATTATCTAAACCAAGTAAGGCAAACACGATGAATTGGAATGGTCGAAACACTCTCTTAAGAGAGATCCTCGTCCAGACGTGGATTGTTCATGATAACGATGACGCAACTATGTGAGTTACGGATGATTTTGATAACGTTTGTCGCACATAAGAAATCGTAAAGGTCGTCATCGGTCGTGAGTTCGATTTACAATTCAGCCAATTCAAGAAAAGAATGAAAGCGCAGATAAGCAATAAGATCATCTATTGCATTCTGTTTCTTTGCATTGTCCGTATCCGGTAAATATTGCACAACGTACAATAATTGCAAATCGAATATTTATTATTAACCGTTGACTGTTTACAGTGATATTGAGTTATTAGGTTTTCGCAATTGTTACACATAGGAAGAAAACAAATATACGCGATTTAAATCCGGAAAAATAGTTTCATTTCCTATGTTTACAGTGATGTTTGAAGGAAACATCAGCAAATAATCCAGAATAGTCCAGGCGCGGAAGGCGCCTTGTAAACTTAGTTTAACGACTTCAAAAAAGGAGGAGGAAACTGTTTTTTTTTTTTGTACGTATCTAACGCAATAACTCCTACGCATTTATGAACCGATTTTGATGATTATTTTTTTGTTGGAAAGAGAGCACTTCATTAGTAGTCACATTTAAATTTGAAGAAAATATTCCACCTCTAAGGGTGGCAAACTAGGGGATGATCGACTTTTGAGGTCGATTTTTTAGTACTCTGCACTGAAATTGTATTTAATGATTTTCACGTCAGTTTTATACAAGAATACAAGATATTTATTCGCAGAAAATTTAGTTAACAATATAGTATATTATAATAGATCGTACATTATGTTATCAAGTAAAAAATCATCAATATTGTAGTAGCATTACTACATAACTAACAAATTATGCTATTTCATTTTAAATTGTCTACAATTTAATTCTTTAACATTTCGTTTTTAATATTAAATTCTATAATTTTTTTTAAATAGATTTTTTTATGATAAAAGAAGTGTGCATTTGAACTCCATCTCATCTGATGGAAAGTGACGATCGATGATGGAGCATTCACGGAATAAGTCTTCAGATAATGAAATTCCACTCCAGAGCCGTTCGCCATATAAATGCGAAAACGAAACGCTTCGTCCTTGGAATATCCAGAACGTAGGCATGGAACCCCAGCCTATGTCTAGTCCCCCGATGATGGTTAGGTGACGGCGGAATTAAACCATGCAATTTCATCGCACACTTTCCGTGATATCTTGTAGAATATCCTGTTCCACTTTGTAACCAGTTTATAAATGTATTCTGAAAGCTTTTTTGTAACCAATACCAAAGAGTGTATAATAATAATAATAACGCACACACTCAACATAGCCCCGCACTAGGGAAAACCCTGTGTCGCGGTTGCCATGGACACACACATAGACAACCACAAGTGACACCCAAACTCACGAGAGAAATAAATGTAGGCCGTACAAATATTTCTCCCGGCCCGGGAGTCGAACCTAAGACCTCTGCGTGGCAGTGGCCCCGGCCACGGCGGCAGTTAAACATCTAGTAGACCGGAAGATGACAATATCATAGCATATACGTCATTTCAATCGAGTACCACAAGGTACAGTCCTGATGCCATTTATATATAAGAGACTGCGACCTTCACCAGGTCATTGGTCTCAGTGAGGAGCATTAATATATTACATTACCCGTCACTAACGTCATCTAATCTGTGATCTCTTATACGAGGTAGCAGACGACTACCTATAACCAATACGTAAAATCATCGATCACACTTTTGGCATTTATAATAATAATAAGGCACACCTCATAGCCCTACCCTAAGGAAACCCTGTATCGCGGGTGCCATGGACATTGAACACAGATATAGACAACCACAAATTACACCCAAACTCACGAGAGAAATAAATATAGACCATACAAATATTTCTCCTAGCCCTGAAATCGAACCTGGGATCTCTGCGCGGCAGTTATTTCAGGAGGAGTCATTGTAGCATGTTTGGTGAAATTGATTTTTAACACCCGACATAAAAAGTGGGGTGTAATAAATTTGAAATCTTTGTCTGTGTGTCTGTCTGTGGCATTGGAGCTCAACCGGACTGATCGGTATTTTTTTAAAGCTAATTTCCAAAATATATAAAAAATATTTCAATATCCTGCGAGGTTTTTAATAACCCTGTATAGTCAACATGCATGAATAAAACTATACTTGTTTCGCTATCAAGTATTTTTAGCCTTATTTCTTATACCATATAATCATTTGCTTTTCTTTTTTTCCAATTTAAAAACAAATTTAAGATCTACGCAAAGATTTCATTTTTTCCCACGAAACTGGATAAACAACACAATTGAACATCTTCATTAAGTAACAAAAACTCTTCCGTGTCTCATTAAAAGGTCCTTACGGATAATCAATACTATTCTTATTGTGGGAGCCGTCATTAAATGCAGTGAAATGATACGAGAATTGTGTTGTAAGAAAAACAACTAATACATACAATGCAGAGCGAAAAGAATTCAACAAGGAGAACAATAATGCCATTTGTTTAGTTTAAAAATGATTTCTTAAAAAAAATCGCACGTTGCGAGATTTAAAAGTTATTTAAAAAATAAAAAAAATGTCTTTGTTACGAAAATTATATTACAAGACTTTAAAATACGTGTGAAGTTGCCATTTATTATTAGTGAGTCATTATATTGGCGGTAGAGCTCCTTGTGAAAGAGTTCGTCCAGTGAAGTACTGCCTTACCTATTTCTGCAGTCAACCAGTAATGTTTTAAAGTGCACGGGTGCTGGTAAAATTACAAGCGATTATGCGTCAGGGTGACGGGCACAGTGGCACTGCCTCTTAGAACTATGCGATTTAAGCCTCTGAGTGGCACTGCAACTGCTACGCACAGGCGTGTCGCTTGCCTCCAGGCGCACGACTTGTACGACCCATCACTTGGTATCATGAAGAAAGCATTATTTTATGTACAATATTAAATTTCCAGCTGCCCCATTAAAAGGAACTTAAAGATATTATATCGCAATTTTCAGCATCGAATGCCCTAAACTTAGACAACGTTTGATTGATCAAAAACTATTAAGCAATTTTGAAACCAGTATACTAAACGTCTTTTCCATGAATAATAGTTGCAAATTTGGATTTGCGAAACTCGGGGGAAAACTTTTTCTTCGATGATAACACTACTTTTGTATTCTAGCCTTTTAAGACAAAAATGCGAGGTGGCTCGAATTATATGTCCGGAAGTATATTTTTATTTGACTCGACAAACTAATGATTTTACAATAATTATGTAATGAATGTGTCACGAACACCATTAACCACTAATAACTAGCACAAAATTGATGTGCACATCAAGAATAAACAACTGAGGAAAAAAGAATTATTTCGTACAATTCAAACCAATAAAACGTTTGATACAAAACAAGTCTACTTACATATTATAATAAGTAATGTTTGACATAAGGTGTACTAAGAGTAATAATAATAAAGTAAAAATAATAATCATCATCATCAACCCATTTATTCTGTCCCATTGCCGGGTACGTGTCTCCTCTCAGGCGAAGGTTTAGACCATAGAGTCCCAAACTTTTTGGCTCACCGCCCATTTAAGCAAGAAGAAAAGAAAAAGGCAAAAATTCAACGCCAACCACCACAAACAAAACTGAAAACATGTATTTTTTACATTAACTTAAAACAAAAAATCACAAGGAATAAAAATTATATATCAGTATCTAGTGTGCTTTATGTACATAATTCAGGTTCTTTTTTCAACCACCCTAAGACTCTTCGACATTGGGAAACTATGGTTTAGTATGGTTCTTCGACGTGCAGGTTTCATCATGATGGTTTTCTTCACCAAGAAACTCATAATAAATTTCAAATTTAATTTCGCACCTAAATTTCGAGAAACTCAGAGGCCTCTACTTGAGATGTGGTAGGACAAACCATTAAGATACCACGGCATTTAGGCTATTACAGCATTTTTTTTTATTATAAAGAAATAGTAATAATGATTTAAAGGTTCATGTTCTTTTGGCGAAAGTAAACTGTAGATGAAATTCCTACTTCATTAGAGCTAGTGAGTGCTGTAACAGAATAGCAGCACGATATAGACTTTTTTAAAACCACCGGATCAACTTAAACAACTACTCTACAATCAGTGTTTTCATTCTTTCCCTTAAAAGGTAATTCATGAATTTTTCTATTTGATTTTTTACTTCTTATCAGTGTCTGCGTACAGTTCTAACGTAAAATTTAACTGTTAATTTGTAATTGGCCATCTATATTTATTTTTGTAACCTAAATTATTAAATTTATTTATGCTTGGCGGCAGAAATAGGTAAGGTGGCAGTACTTCCCTGAGAAGCTCTACAGCTGTTAAAGTAATAATAAAATAGTAATATACCTAGCTGTTCGTTTCACTAAACGTGTTAAATAAAGTAAAATAGTACATAAGTACTCTATTAAATCGTAAATAATTACTTCTGTCTTAAAGGTCCTGTTCACAGTCGATTTCCCCGTCGTACAATTTGTAAGGGAGAAAAATGTACAAGTCGTGTCTTGCAAATTGAGAGGTTACACACACACTAACCTTTTTTTTTTTTTACGGGGGTGAAATCTTTATGGATACCCCTGAGCCCAGGGAGACTCGGGGGTTATGTGGGGACTCTCCCTCCAGACTGGAGGGCCTACCCCACTAAAACCCCCCCGGGTTTCCCTCTCGCCGGTTGAGTCGGCACCGTGGGATCAGTGAACATTCACCACGACTACACACACTAACCTACCATAATCATATATTGTTCTGAGAGGTTGAAAAATCCATAATTTCATCATATGGTACCAATTTCACGTGGTAACAACGATGAGCGCATGCAATGACACACGGCAACTGGTCTTATTTAACTTGTATCCGTTTGTTTCATGACGTACAATGAGAATATCGTATGTCATGTCTTCACCATAGAATTGCTTAGTAGAATACAGTTATCGTGTCATGTTATTACCATATAATTCACTCGAATGGATTTTATTCCTCTACTATCATTTTGTACGCAGTTTCTAAACCGCGAAAGGAAGTAATACTATTAAAACGCAGTGTCATTAAATTACCCATATACAAGAAGTTGTCCCATTAAAAATGATCGTTGCTCTAACGATCGAGTTTATCTTATCACGATAATTATGACAAAAACGCTGGTAGGTGTGAAAGTTGTTCGCAGTAGTCGATTCCGTAAAAAAACTATTAATAGCTTCATGTAGCTTTTAGTAGCAGTAGAGCTCCTTGTGAAAAAGTTCGTCCAGGGAATTACTGCCACTTTACCTATTTCTGCAGTCAAGCAGTAATGTGACATTATTGCATTCCTGCAGGCTTAGCATGAGCCCGACGACAAAAGTTATCTCTTCTTCGAACTGTCAATTTTCTCTCGAAAATAACGTCACTACGAATTATCTCTAACCACGGAAGTGGTCTGTGTCTCTAATCGTCTCTACAGGCGCGACCATAAGCGTTATGAGATTTAAGTTGCCGCGCATACAGATGTCAAATGAAGAGAATTTCTCTCTAAAAATTGCACGACAGCCAAATTTTGTATACTTTTGACAGATCGTCGTAGCGAAGTGTCTCTACTAGCCTTGGGGCTGAAGACAAGATATACTTTTAGTTTAAATACTATGTCTTTCTAATTCGTGATTTAAATTTAAAGGTAATTTTATGCCTTGAAAATATCTCGTGCCTTTGTATATTTATTTATATTAAGTTTTTACGAGGAAAAACTGACACGAAAGAGACAAACAACGACGGCACGCGAATTTTGCAAACCGTTTCATCTACCAGTGGCCGAGTTCCTCAGTAATTTCAAAGTGTCCTGTGAATGAGAATATTTGTACCAGGAGCTAGATGAGGATCTAGCTCCCCAACGTCGGCAGGTACATATGTGAGTTTCAAAGTAAGTGAAGGAAAGGAAGGCAGGCGTTTATTATCTAGAATTTGACTCGTAAATTTCTTTGATAAACTTCGTGAACTTTTAAAAGAACGACAGACAAACTATAAACACAAGATGGTTTTTTTTGCTATTTCCTTTTTCGTCAAAATGTGCTTTCGACTCAACAAAAATATCAATATGATTTGCTTAACAAAGAAAATTTTATATTTTAATTTCATTGATTGAATGAACACCATAAACCGTAAAAAAACGTAACGGCGGAAATAAACAAAGGGAGTTAGAGTTGTGCCTTAAAATCTATTACCGGTTTAGTGTGACCGCTACGAAAATGAAAGGTAATTTTAACTCATTTATCGATACGTAGCGAAAACTTTGTCTACGGTAAAGATTTTCTCTTCCTGGTACGTCGTGCTCGGAGTAGAGACATAATCGGTAGAGAACAGAAAGATGTCTCTACGCGCTTAAGTTTTGTCTATTTCCCTCATGCTAAACCTGCTGATGCTGATGAAATTACAGGCACGTGGGACTTGTCAACTTATATAGCAGTGACAGTGCCCCTCAGATCTTTGCGATTTAAAGTTCTGAGTGACACTGCAACGGCTATGGTCAGGCGTGTCGATTACCTCCACGTACGACTTGATCGTGCTTTAATTTGTATTATAAAACAAGTCCCGATTTTACGGAAAATTTGAAAATGACTATTTACAGACAGACAGATTACAATCTTATTCACAAAGAATAAGGTATCTACTACTTTGAAATCAATACTTGCACCTTTTGCAAATTTACAAAAGAACCTTCACAATTGTGACAACAATTCGCATTTACGCATTTGAAAGGTAATATTACAAACAGTCGCACAAGTGTATCCTTCCAACCCAATATTTGTCCGATAACGTGTAAGACGCAGGTGCCATTCGTATAATGTCAAGAACATTGGTGACGCACTGTTTACACGACTACTTGGATGACATGATAACGACTCCATTGTCTCGATTTTACTTGAACAGTGTACAGCAAAGTCATTCAAAAAAATCATTTTAAATTGCTATAGAATTCAAGTTGCGTAATGCTTACCCAATACAATCACTATTCCCATGTGATTAAGATCCATACATTTTATACATGAATGACACTAGTGATAACTTATAAACTGTTCGCAGACGCGTATATTCTTTCTATAAAGACAATACCTACAATTTTAAATTGTCGATAACAGCGGAAACGGATAATTCCGTTTAATATCACTACAGTTTACCGAACATGACAAGAATTTCCATCCTTGCAGTTTAGACGTCGATAAGCAAGAGCTACGATGTCAAGAGCGTTTGTGACGCACGCGCACTTTTGCGACCGCTTCTGTTAACAAGAACGTTTTTTAACAAGAAAACGTAATTAACGTGCTTTGTATATTAATGTAGTTGATTAAACAGGCAGTACCATCAATGTCATTTGTATTAATAATGACGTAATAACAGAGAAATCTTTACAACTTAAGTAAACTAGTAATTTTCATTTTTTTAAATAATACTTTAGCCAACTGTATTGAGAGAATTTTAATTATTTTACATATATACATACATTTGCTGAACATCCAAATTGTGCCATTCCTTTGCAATAACGACATTCACTTTAGTATGTATACTATAAGATTACAGTATTAAAATCATAGTTACCATATCTATTCCTGACGCAAAGCAGTAATGTGAGCATTACTGCGTTCTAGTTTTGAAGGGTAAATATGCTCGTGAAACTACAAGCACATGGGACTTGTCAACTTTATGTCTCGGGGGCGTAGTGACAATGCCCCTCAGATCTAAGTGATTTAAAGCTATGGGCTGCACATACAGCGACACGCCTACCTAAACCGAACTAAAGAGTGAAAAACAGTGACAGCGAATGTAGGTCGGGCGCGTGTCGGGTCTCCTGACACGCGCCCGACCCACGGCGGGTCTAATTCCGTGTATTTATATGGATAACAGCACCCACGCGCGGGCGCGAGACGGGTGCAGGTCGAGCAACCGCCGGTACGCCTGACCCACACTCACTCTATGTATGTTTCATGCTTTAATATCATAAAAAACTCAAACAGACCTGAAACATTTTACGCAACCATTAGTAACAGCAACGCAGCTGCGCAATACAATATCTTCTCTAACCAGAGACACCTTGCAGCAACATAAAATGTAATTAAGCACTATTAACATCCTAGATTAGTAAACACCGAAACAATCTATTTGAACGCCTGGGCCCCATTATGTTCGCAGCGAGCATTCTGAACATTCAAAGACCTCATAAAATTTTATAAGGTCTAACCTCTGCCATTTTCGACTGTTACGTCGAACAATGGGAGAGCATGCTCTTTGAAACTAATCGTATGATCACGTGTGTTTTGGGAACAGGCTTGAGGGGCACCTGGTTTAATTACTAGTGACTTGGTGAACAATTTTCAGCTCAGATCAATTCGATTATATGTCTATATATTTTTTTAAATTTCGAACAGTTTTTCTATAAGTAAAGATTAAACATTATATTAATAAATGAACAAATAATCCACTATTCCATCCATGTGATATATTATTATGAATTAATATAGTCTGTTATAGTTTCATGTTTTTCTTTTTTTTATTACATAATCTTTGTTTTATTGAGCATATAAAACCCGTTTTTGTATTATTGTGTCCTGTAGTTAGGTCTTCTGGAAGAAATTTCTTTTAGGAATAAGCAGTAGGTACCTTTTGTTTGTGTTTTCTTTTCTACTAAATGTGATTTGTATTTTCCTGTGCAATAAAAGATTAAAATAAATAAAACAAGTACGATTAGAACCGATTTATAAGTGAAAATAAGTAACGAATTAATCCTTTGTCGTCATGCTATAATACTACACTAATTGAACCAAATATTATAAATTTTATTTTATATATTATAACAGGAAGATTCTATTAAAATAAAACTTGTGGTTAATTGAATGGCGAATCTTGCTAATACTTTATTGGTAGAGAATAACAAAAACGAATTTCTGAGAAACAATAACATTTTTGCGAAAGTCTTTTTTTTCGGCTCTACTGTATGTTTCTGCTATCTCGGTTATTATATATAAATAGCATTATGTTAATTGATATGCCATATTTACTTATAAACAATAATTTGAAGCATAATTTCTCAGGGTGAGGGTGTGGACTTGGCCACAGCTAAGCAAAATTTAACTTGAAATTCTGTTCTGCTCTGTTTCTTACAGAGGATTTGTAAAAGATATTTTTGAATGCTTAAGTTTGTGACCATGCTGCAGCGACGGCAATCCTACTTATATAACTTATCGATAAGCTGACGTAAATACAAGTTAGTGGCCTTTTCACGTAACTTGTAACTCAGACGTCACAGTGAAATTTAAATATTTTCTAAATATTTCGAAATCCTTTTCGAAAATATATAAAGTTTGAAATTTTACACTGAGACTCGAGCCAACTAGCACACAAGTTGCCTAAATAACTTCTGTACAGCCTGAAAGTGTATAGCTGTTTAAGTGATTTACTATAAGACTTAAGTTCTTGAGTAGCGTATTCGTAAGTACTTTAACAAGCATGCGGATACAATAGCCGTACAACGATAAGTGTAATCCCAAGAGAGATAGACAGACTAATAATAAAGTTATTACATGGACACCTGATGTAAAGCAGAGTTACAAATCCTTTTACAACACTGTGAGTTCTTGTAAAAGGCTTTTGAAGAACTGTGTAAATGGAGTTATAACTTTCGTTTATAACGCTTTATTTTTTTTATTTCTAAAGCGAAGAGCTGTTAAATAGATTTTACTACAGCCTTTGAAATACTGTACCTATAGCAGAAAAATACATATATTATTTATTTTTGCCATTATATTTAAGTCCCATGCGCTTGTAATTTTACCAGCGCCCTACCTTTCAAAACCGGAACACAGTAATGCTCACATTACTGTTTGGCGGCAGAAATATGTAAAATGGTAGTACTTCCCTGGACGAACTCTTCCACAAGGAGCTCTTTTGTCACTAAAACTTGAGAAACAAATATAAATAAAGATGTTAATCTTATGTTTTACGAAAATCCAATTATATTATGTGATGAGGATGGAAATAGGTATCGTATTATTACCTATTCTGTGCTTAACCACAAAGAAAACCATTTTACCTTACCTAACACTGCGGTACAGTTCGAACGTCAGCCTGAATCACAAACCATTAAAGACGTCACCGTCACAACACGTATCAACAAAATTGATATTTCTAATAAAATAATGATCATTGACTATTTCCGATCAAACCACGAAGTTAGTAATGATTCACCTAAATTGTAATGATTCACAAAAATTTATAGTTTAATTGTTAATAAACAAATATGACAATTGTAAATACTAAGTAGATGTGTCACTCATTAAATTTAAATAAAGATTCCAGACGTGTGACACGTCTTATGCCCATTATATTAATCTAATTCAATATTTATAAAATAACTTTTGAAAAGAAATATCTCGTATTATTTAAAAAAATAATAGACTAAATATTATTTTAACCAAACTTTTTTTATAATAAAATAAGTGGGCGTTCCGTCCGGTCTCCGACTCTCCGACAGCATGTCAGTACTACAAGCACTAAGCAGCTATGACATTAACTCTGGGTTTATATATAAATGCCATCAAGCACTCACGGAGGTATGTACACACAACCACGTAATTCTACAGTGGATTAAAGGACACAGCGGCTCACGTGGCAACGACGCAGCAGACGAACTAGCTAGAAAAGGGTCGGAGACGGATGCTGTAGGGCCGGAACCCATAGTGTCCCTCCCCTACCAATGGTCAAGAACAACTATACTCAAAGGTACAAAATCTTCTCATAATAACATATGGACAACCCTTACGGTTTGTAGACAGGCTAGGGAAACACTCCCAATGCTCAACGCCAGTCTATCTCGTAAATTAATCAAACTTGAAAGACAAGAGCTGCGCACTCTATCTGCCGCTCTAACCGGCCATGGTCCATACAATAAGCACCTTTTCAATTTAGGTATCACGGACAGCCCTCTATGCAGAGCGTGCATGGAGGGGGAGGAAACGGCCGCACACATCCTACTAGGGTGCTCCGGTGTGGCCAACTACAGGGCAAAGTACCTTGGAGTGCCGAGGTCGGTCCCCGAAGTCTTCAGAAAACCGAAGAGGCTGCTGAGATTCCTGGAGGAGCTTGGGTGACACGAGTAGGACCCTGCACCCACCACACGCAAAATAGGCGCCTCGACGTCGAGTTGCGGAAACTAGCCCGTTGCACCAATACCAATACCAATAAGTGGGCGTTCGACCTCCACCATTCCACCTGATGAAAAGTGCAACGCTACATCGTGCACAATTAAATGGAATAAGTTTGGAGGTAGGGACTTCTTAGCCCATAAAATGTGAAAGCGAAATTCTTCGTGCGAATTCTTGGAATATTCACAACATAGGCATGGAACCCCAGCCTACGTCTAGTCCCCGGATTAAGGAAAGAGGAAGGAGAAATTAAATAATGCAGTTGCATGGAGTTCCATCGCACACTCTGCATGATATACCCTGTAGCATACCGAAAAGCAACTTTACAGCGGTATTTAAAGCTTTGCAGCTACTAAATCCGAACCTGCTTTTTGAGCTGAATCCAAAATGGCCAGTTTGTATTTAGTTGAACCATCCCATAAGTGGCAGCAGTAGTCCATACACGACCGGTCTTGTGCTTGGTACAGCTGAAGTAACTATTCCAGTGTGAACAACCCTGTCCTAATCTGAGGCCACTGAACTTATAAGGTCCCAATGCTTGCACAGGTTATAGTACCTTTCCTGTATAACCGAAAGATATGTAGATAGAGAGAGATTAAACTTATGTAGAAAGATACGGGACTGTTCCGGTGTCAAGTAACGCCCCACCTTGGAAAGGATGCTCACGGCTAATGCTAACGGATAACTAACGTACTTTTGTTCGATATGTTTTTTATTAAGGTTCACGGACTGGTTCGAAACATAATGTTGAGGAAAAATTCGACTTATATACTTACGTATGTTATTTGTTAATTTAGCGGATATGTCTGTGTATCACATTAGTTTTCTATTTAAAAATACTTATATTTTTATTTTACAAAAAACTAAAAAGCTGATATTCTAAGTGGAAGCGCTATAAGTTAGAAATGCAAATTTTTAAATAAGGTTTCAATGGATTTCCTATAAAGAGAATAATGTGTGAAATACTCTACAAAGCATTGTACTAGTATCGAAACGCAAAGTCCGAAGCGAGTGAAGCTTTCTTGACACCAACTCAAATAGCACAATCTTTCAAAATTTGCTAAGCTGTTTCTCAACCGATATCAATGAACTTCAAAAAAACAGCAACATTCAAAAAAAAAAAAAACTTCTGTTACTGGTACCGAACCGAGATTCCGCCTAGTTATATTTCCCCGTAGAACTGTTTAACAAACAGTTTCATCAATTTTAATTTAAAGCCGCTTGTTAGCCTAATGGATGGCGAAATGGACAAGTGACTTTGTGAGTGAGCAACAGAATAATTTCGAATAAAACCTTGTTACTTCGGTTTTTTTTTTAATTAATAGGAAAACCATATTTACGAAAATAAAATTATTACCTTGAAGGAAGTATATTGAATATCAGAATGTTTTACCACTGTGATTATTTTCAGTGAAGTTACTCTACTAGTTTGTTATAATTATTAATATATTGATCCAGCTGGATTTGAATCAACGTCTTCCAGCAAACAGTGGCAAAGGCTATGCCAACTAAGCCGGAACGAACCAGTGGATCTTATGTTATATAATTTTTCATTTTTTATTTTTTTATTTTTATTTGCAATTTACATATGTTCGTTTTTGTTTTTTTTTGAGGACTTTTTTGCTGTAGCGCCATCTGTGAGAAATATATTTCTTATCTTGAATTCTAAATATTTCCTTCTTCTATACTCTTTTTTTATACTGCTGCCAGTCATTTCTTTACCATGAGAGCATTTTTGAAGTATCACATATGGCGTTATTATACCAAATATACAATGTATTTTTGTGTGTAACATTATATAGGTTATTAAATTCGTATATATAATAATGATCACTTATTGCACCCTCTGATTATTCTTTTTTTAATTTATCCTGTCTTTTATATGCTTTTGTGTGAAACAAAAAAATAAGTGTTAATAAAAACGTGCAAAAACTATGGAATAGCAAAATGCCACAACTGTCATTGCGTCATAAAAGAACTTGACATATTTCATTAGGAAGGATACAATACATACGGTATACAGTATTGCATTAATTTTATTGTATAACAAAATATCTGGCTCGAATCTATAGCATACTAATTGGACAGGCAGAGTTTATGAAGAGAATCTGCTAAGATAAATATATACACATAAATACACCATGGTATACGCACAGCCTAAATATGCATATTTTTTATTTTTTAAGACAGCAAGTGACAGGACGGACATGTCTTGCGCCTGGTGGTAGGCGACACCTCTGTCCATAGTCGTTGCAGTGTCACTCAGTGTTTTAAATAGCAAAAATCCGAGGCACTGCCACAGCGCCCGTCACCCTGAGACATAAGTTGACAAGTCCCGTGTGCCTGTAATTTCACCAGCACTCTTACCTTTCATTGCCGAAACGCGGCAACGCTCATACAAATAGGTAAAGCGGCAGTACTTCCCTAGACGAACGAAGTAAAGCTCTACTACTACTGAAACATAGCAGTAAAGAATATTTTAATTCGGTAATTTTTCCAATTCAAACATGTTATCAACTTATGGCATATATTTACGATTTGCAAACGAAAACTTGTGTGGCCGTTTGTACACCACCACACCAGCACAAGTAATGTAGAGAGTTTAAAATGTACTGGACGTTAGTTACAACGTAAAGTCAATAGAAATAACAAAATTATTGTTGCCAGTTTGCTGTAAATCTTCCTGAATAAACAAATAACTTAAGAAATAAACCTACAAATTTATGTTATCATAAATCTCAATCTCATATCAAAAATCGATATTTAAAATTGGAATTTTAAAGGTTTTATAAATTAAAAACAAAAATATTACAATTTCTATAAATAAAATTTTACCTAAACAACATATTAAAATGTTTATCTAATATTACTTTTTATTTATACACTGTTTTAAGAGTATATGTATATGTAAAACTTTGTTTTTATACGTTATATAGTGACCAATCAGGTCCGAGACTGTAGTAGTGATTAAGATAATTATCTTTAAATACTCCGGGTCACGTAAACACACTTTGTAGTCCAGCTTAAACTGGTTTAAATAGGATGTTTAGACGTAGTATATTCGTTAATACGACGTCTAAACTTCAAAATCGTTTAAGGATGATTCTGCCCATCAACACGTAGGGCTTTTATTATGGTGACGACTTACATATACAGTCTTAAATATATAGTCATTCTTTTGTGTTTGTTAATAAATATAAAATAGAGGAAAGATTGTTCATAATCGATGTTATTGCGTACGTTAGTAAATGTCTAGTCTTAAATAGCCCCAAAGTGTAGCTTTGGGAAACATAAATGACGTACGCATATGAAAAGATGAAGCAAACGGTGGTAAGTCAAGTGTTCCCCATGTGTTCCCGACTTTGAAGTACTCCAAAAGCAGTGTAGGTTTGAAATGTAGGTACCCGATAAATAACCGACTAGCAGGTCACTTTTTTGCAGTTAGCGAGGCTTAAACATTTCGACTTCACAAGATAATAGATGTTTTTCGTTAACACAATTACAAAAACACATTAACACTATTATCTCAGTTGGTTATGATAATGGTATACAATATTACATAATAATATTACAACCTCTAAAAAAGAAAAGAAAGAAAGAAAGAAAAGGTTTTTTTTAAATATTTCGATACCATAACTAAAATCGAAGAATTAAAAAAAAACTTTTTCAATAGCAGAATGTATTCCTTACATTTGCAAACTTGAATATATTTAATTTGTGTTTTAGTAATATATAATACGGACGAAATCGCGGGCAAGAGCTAGCTATATATAGGTCAAAGTCCTGCCACACATAGACACTTATATTTTTATATGAGGACTATAAATTAAAACAAAAGTAAATCGTTCATTCTAGACGAATTAGCATTAAGTTTCGAAGGGTAAAAAATAACCGACTTTATTAGAGACTAACGCAATAATTCTTTACTACCTGAGTTAAAAACTCTTCCTTCTAATGGATTGGCCAAAAAGTCCGTGCATTTTTACTACTTGCATCATCGTCATTATTTAAGCCGAAAAACGTGCACTACTGGACATTGGCCGCTTCCTCAGATCTCCACAAACGACCGGTCTTGCGCTGCTTGCTTCCAGCTGATTCCCCCAACCTTCACCAGGTTATCGACCACCTATGGGCAGGGCCGCTCAGGACTTGTCAACTTATGACTTAAAGCTCTGAGTGTTGCCGCAACTGTTATGGACAGGCGTGTGGCTTACCATCAAGCGCACGACTTGTTCGTCCCAACACTTGATATGATAATATAGTCATCAATCGAGGTTATTATGTCAACGGCACCACCGAACACAGGGGCGATTAAAAACTTAAAAATTAATATTACTAATTGGTGATTGGATATACTTAAATACAATATATGGCCAAAGTAAAGATAAAAAACAGACATTATATCTTATATTAAAATATGAAACACGAATCATTGATAGTTTATCAGAAATCAATAAAAAACATTTTTCAATTTTTATTCTAGTAATAATTACTTTGGCGGCTGATCGCTTGTAGTGTTTACACTATTATTCGTGGGCAAAGTTATATATTTACTTTAAAATGCAACATAATATTACTCTGTTTTACTATGGTTATTAAAATTTGTCAATGCGAATATTATATAGTGACATGGCTATTAGAGGAATTGGCCATAAAATGTAAAAGTGCAAAAATGCATTACAATATTAAAGATTTTTAAAGATTCCCACTAACAATATTACAAAGTAAGTTTGTTATAAACATGCAAAAGTAGAAAGTGTGCAAAATATATACTTGCAATATTCGTGCGAGATTGTTGATTTTATTTTCCGTAGAATAAACATTGGAGTATCGAATAATTACAAAATTTATTGGAAAATAAATCTGGAAAAAAATAAGTGGTGTATTTTGAGCGGGAAAATCCAAAGGTGCAAAAAAGAACGGTAAAAGCTTTTACATGTTTATTCGATGGGGCCGTCGATATGTTAATAAGGCAGGTATATTTATTGATATGCCAATGGTTGTACCGGATAAACTTATAATAATATTAATAAGACATTTATTCACAAACTCGTGTAGAAAAAAAAAACAGTTTAATTAAGGTACAGTTTCCAAAATATAGTAGAGTCTAGTATAGTGAGACAGTCACTGTATGCTGCTTTCCAGGTTCCACCTTGTTGCATGGGGATTCGCTGCCAGCAATTTCCAGATTTCACAGTCATTTTGAATTTGTCGGAAATGCTCAAAATAATTTATTATGAACATATATACAACAAGAATATTAAATAACAAGTACAAACGACACTCTAACAGGTTTCATTTTCTTATATTATAAATTTTGTATTTACTCAGGTGAAAAATAAAATAAATCTAGATAACCCTAATGTAATAAAAAAATTTACTACAATTTAATGCAATTACGATTGCAATTTAGTTCAGCAACATTGTGATTTCTATAAGATACGTAGATACTGCTTATGCTTTCTTTTGAAATTCATCCCTGTATGGCTAGCACGATATGGCGCGTCTACGCGAGAGCGACCTAAATGTAGACTATATAAATATTTCTCCCAGCCCGGGAATCGAACCTGGGACCTCTTCGTGGCTGTCCGGCATGGTAATCGTTCGACCACTGAGGCAGCAAAGCTATTAAATGTGAATAACATATATCTATTATATGTATTGACAAGCCGATTTGATATTTAAGCTAAATAAGCAACTATTTAGGACATTGCCTCTTGGTAGACATAAAGTCTATAATCAAGCGATCACCAGGAAAAAACACAGCCATGCTTTATTTTTTCTTGATGAATTTTTAATGATTCAAAGCACTAATAATTTTCTTAACATGAATAATGATTCGAAATTAAAAATTCATCAAAAAAAGCTTGATTGTATTCTCTGTCTTAACATGAAACTCACAAGATTATATCATCTGACTCCTTTTCAATGCACGTACAAGCATATCACTTACACCTGTCTCCCATTGATGTAGACAGATGCAATAAGTAATACCTACGCTACCTCCGATCCCGGCAGGCCCCTGTCGCATAAAATCTATCAAACACACGTTCACTTTTGTTTATTTACTTGATGATAAGACAAGTAAGACTATGTACAAAAACAGTTTCCATAACGTTCCATCTAAACGTCAATAACGTAATCCTATAAAAAATGTGAGTAAACACGTACGATGAAATCAGTAAAGTCAACATTAAAACTGATCTTTATTAAAACGCATTAACGAGCCGGTGCCTTATACGGAACGTGACACGTTGATAAGCGCAGAGATGTACGGATAGACACTTTTTGTTATAAAAGATAGATAGCCTTTCGGTATCAAGTTAGGACACTAATTGATAGATTTATTGCTTTTTTTAATGAGACTTTACTTGTTCGTCCTGTTGTAAAATTAAATAATTACGTCAGTTCTGCTGTGATGTGATCAATCATGCACCATAGAAGAAATAAAGGTACTACGTACAATACCAAGTGGTAGAGGAGCTTCCAGCATTCCAAAGAGATGTACCTTATTCTTGAGCATCTAAGCTCTACTTTGTCCGAAGCGTCGCAAGCTGCCGACGACAGGATGCGCCGCGCTGTACCGAGATACGCCACGTGGCTTTACTCTTTTGTTATTTTGCAATAAAAAATTGCATTGCAAATAAATTCTGCACAGAATATGTTCTATATTAGCAGCTCGATGTCGCCCGGTGCCGCTAGTTACATCTTTTTTTTATTTTTTATACTGAAATGTGACATTATATTGTAAAAAATAAAGTTTGTGCTGCATTGCTTGTTTTAATGCATCGCAGCGTCGCGTCTCCTGACTGTGGCTATTTAAAGCGGTCCTAAGCATAAATCTATGGTCCTAAGTTACAATGTTATGTCAACCAATTGAGAAACTAATAAATGCTTTATCGTCACTATTAAATGACAGCTGATAAAAAACACTGAATCGATTTTTGAAATTTTACTGATTGAATTCGCAAGCAAAATAGAAATGATCGGTATTTTTGAAAACTCGTTATCCGAATCAATAAGTGTGGTTTTGCATGGCAGCAGTTTATTTGCATAATTAGTTTCAAAGAAAATAAACGACATTTTCTGCTCTTAAGGTTGACTTCTGTTGCAGCATTCCCCACGGTGCGAGCATAGTCTAGTGTACACTAGACAATGCCAAATCAATTGTTGTAGGTATTTAACATTCAATTAACATTTGTAAATATCATTTTTTTATATATTTCTATGTATTGTTTCTTTTTTTACTTGTGTGATGTCATCAGACTTTCGTGGCTATGGTGGTGATAATAATTATAATAGTTCTTTCTAATACTGCTGCTGCTAAGCAAGCTACTTCAGGGAGAGTCTTTGGAGCCAGTGTTTTTGATTCACTGACCGAGACATAGTCACGTTAAGCCGGTTTCCGAAAAAAACATGTTTTTTTGTTCCTTGTTTAATAAAAATATCAATATATTTATGAAGTGTTTAAAAATATAACTTCCAACAAATAAATACAATAGCTCTTGCTAAATTAGGTGATACCCAATTAAATGACGTAGGTAAAACGTTCTACATGGTTATATTTTCTTGTTATAAACTACAAGCTACTAAATACATGGAATATGGAGATTCAACATTCGTCAGTAGAATTAATTTAAATATTTTAACCTTAGAATGGCAATGGTTGCCTTCTTCGTGATATTTTTTTCTACTAAAAGTAGGTTAAAATGGTCAGACGATAAACACACAAAATGGTGGTAAAGGCGAGGCCCCACCGGACTAACTTTTATAAACAATTCTGTTTCACCCATTTCAAACAGACGCTGTTTCCGTTATCCTTCTCGAAAGTATTAAAATGTAGCGAAATTGTTTTTCAATCAAGCCAGTTCGTCACTTATATCTGCAATGCAAATAGCCACACCCTGACGTTCGAGTATATATGAATGAACTGGAAATATCTTACGTCATATCATTATCATCATATCCCACTGTTGCACACGGGTCTCCACTAATAAAAGTTTTCTAGGGAACAATTTATTGCTGCGCAAATTGACAGTCCCTTCGCACTAACGCAAATGATAATTTTAGTTATTCCAAACGACTTTTGACTACCCCACAGGACCTGTTGTCAGCAACAGTTCATAGGGACGCAACAGGAGGAAATCTGTGGTTGGATTAGGTAGGTTTTTATAAATTCTAAGAAATAGGACGAACAAGTCGTGCTCCTGGTGGTAAGCGACACGCCTATCCATAACAGTTACAGTGCGACTCAGTGCTTTAAATCACAAAGATCTGAGGTGCAGTGTAACTGCATCCATCACCGTGAGATATAAGTTGACAGGTCCCAAGTGCCTGTAATTTCACTAGCACCCTCTTACCCTACAAAACCGACGCTCATATTGCTGCTTGGCGGCAGAAAGGTAGCAGTACTTCTTTGGGCGAACACTTTCACAAGAAACTACTAACAACAGGTCCAATTTGAAAAACGAATACTCTAGTACAGAGAAATGTCTAATTAATTAATAAATTAACGCACACACTCAACATAGCCCCGCACTAGGGAAACCCTGTGTCGCGGGTGCCATGGACACACCTATTTCTCCCGATCCGCGAATCGAACATGGGACCTCAGCGTGGCAGTTCCCCATGGTAACCGTTCGACCACGGAGGCAGTTAGTTTTAAAGCCAAATAATTGATGCCATTGTCCAGCATATTTTATTATAAAAATTATTACTATTAAGTACAATGTCTCGGTGGGAACCTAATCACAAACTACTACTAATTTATATTTGATTTCCTTACGTCATTTACATAGTTTATAATTCATAGAATTGTAATAAAAATAATTAGTACAGAGTACTAAAAAAACTAACCTCAATCCCCTAGTTTGCCACCCTTAGAGATGGAATATTTTCCTGAAATTTATATGGGACCACTTCTGAGGTATTCTCTTTCCAGCAAAAAACGAGTCATCAAAATCTATTCAGAAATGCCACGTAGTTATCACGTAAATACATACAAAAGTATGTGTTTTTGTATGTATATTACGTGATAACTACGTAGAGTCGCATGGTTCTTAGAACCTCCTCCTTTTTTTAAAGTCAGTTAACAAGAGGCCATTAACTTAAGCATGTTGCCTCGTGTATATCACACTTTTATTCCATCCCACGCAGAGGCGGCATGCGATTACTGTATTGTTCACCTAAACATTTGCAAAAATGCTACGTCGACACATGAGAAGCATATTAAATTTCATCCATGCAAAGTTCAACTACCGGCAAGTCACGAATTAAGCATATATTCCATTACAAATGTTGAGACTTCGTGAACAGAGGTTCTTGAACAAAACGTTACTCAATACTTGGCAAGTTTCAATGTCACTTGCGAAGTTATGTTTGAAGTTACACATCATTTATGCAAAGTTCTGCTTAAATTTATGCTTCAGCTAGTGTTTTTTTTTTAAATATGTTCTGTTTTTTTATATGCTTTCTGGCTTTGTAACAAAATAGCACGACTGCTTTGTAGCGAAAAACTTGTTTAATAAAATTCGATTTCATTACAGATAATTCGTATTTTTTTTTTAATTTGCATCTACAGGGACAAGAGCACGTGAAGTTTGACACTCAATATTTAAATTCAACTCTATGTTTGAGATAAGAACTGTCGAAAGTCCATAGTGTCATGGGAAGAAAATTCTTTCAAATGTTTACACTCAATAGCACGTCCAACACCGGCAGATATGCAAATAACTGTAAACTCTTACCAAAACTGCAAAATCACATCAGCGTGGGACATTTACCTGAAATCAGAAAATCAATATTTAATATGCATTCATTAATAATAATAATAATAAGTAATAAACGTCATATTATACTGGATTCTACATTTTAATGATAGCTATAACGTAGTAATGGTGAATTTTAATCTCAACCTTGGTAAAGGTAATTACAAATTTCCAGACCTTGTACGTCAATGGCTTTACGTAAAAAACTACAATTTCTAGTTTTTTTTTAAAAAGTACGTATTTGACCTCCATCTCACCTGATACAAAGTGACGAGCCTTAAAAAGGCCCCAGTTATAGCTTTCGGGAAACAAGTCTGCAGGCAGGAAATTCCACTTCTTAATCGTTTGCCATATAAACTCAGAGAAACTTATCTCTGCAGCTATGTCGTCAGTACCACCGAGACGTATAGACCAGTGCGACGAGGACGATTCAAAAATCAAAAAATCGAATCAAAAAGGTGGAAAAGAAAAAGAAGTACACCAGCCTTAACCTTAGTGGCATCGCCCCGACTGGTCCCAATCTATTGCGTCCAGCGGTACCGATGACGTTGATATATGTGTCACGACTTCATTACTCCACAAAGTCTGCGGATATTATGAAGTACATACGGGTGAAAGCCAATGCTGCCCTGAGAATCGAACAGTTTGAGTCCCGCCACAATGTGAATTTTAATTCATTTGTGGTGAGAGTATCAACTCAACAACTGTCGACCTTCATGAAGGAGGACTTTTGGCCGAAGGGTGTCATGTACCGGCGTTTCCTAAGACGGTCACCAGACACCCACGTTGTGTTACACGTCGTGGTCCGTACGTGTAAATAAATAAATAGTGTTAGTGTTTTATTATATTATTACATACATTAGTCTATAAGGTACGTATTTATAGGTCGTTTGTAACATGAATATAAATAAATAAAATATATATATAGGTATATATATGTGGAAACGAAAGGCTTCGTGCGAATCATTAGAAAACCCAAAACATAGGGTGGAACAGCCAACCTATCTAGTTCCCCGATTATTAATTACAAATGTCTGTGGACACAGCAAGGCTTTGTGAAGCAGGTAGCGACAGCGAAAACACTTGATTATACTCATAAAATTATTCAAAACGATACAATGACCCTAGCGAACTCTTAACAAACAATATGCGAGTTTTATTTCACAATGTTTTACATTTTACCGCAACAAATTTTAGACCTTACTAAACAACAAATCTGTATTTGTGTTCCCGTACATAAAATTGTTTTTATATAACGTTACTTACTACCTAATTCTAAAGCAATCATTCGAAATAAATATTACGAAAAATCCCTCTTTTGCAAATAACGATCGTTTACTTCTTCATTTACCCGCCATATAGCCCAATGACCTTAAATCGAATAGATTTAAACAAAACAACCTCTGAAACAGTGACGTCAATGCAGCCGGAAACTGAGGACTATTGGAAACTACTCTTGCGCATCGAAGCATGGACAAAATAGGTTTAACTAATAATTAAAATATGTTGCACGTTTTGCAACAAAAATTGCGGCATTTTTCAAAGAGTGTCTATATTTGAATAATTCACATTTTTAACCAACTTTAAAACAGGAGGAGGTTCTCAATTCCACACACAATTTTTTTATGTATGTTACGCGAGAACTCCGATTTGTACACCGATTTTGATGTTTCTTTTTTTGTTGGCAAGAAGGTGCCTCAATGTGGGTTTCATTTAAATTTGAAGAAAATATTCCGCCTCTAAGGGTGGCAAACTAAGGGAAGAATGACTCTTTGAAGTCGGTTTTTTTAGTACTCTGTACTGAGTTTATATATTACATTGTTATTCTTTGTAAAAATATAATCATATTTATTATATATTATATTTATTACAAAAACTTTCATATTAGGTCAAGTGCTTAGACACGAAATATACGAGCTCCTGTAACTCCTAATGATAACTCGCTAGTAGAAGGTAAAATGGTCGTAGAAAAAATCATGGCTGTGAAACATTTTTTTTTAATGATACCAAGTGACGGGACGAACAAGTCGTACGCCTGGTGATAAGCGACACGCCTGTCCATAGCAGTTGCAGTTGCAGATCATAACGATTTAAAGCTCTGAGTAGCTAGAGCTTCAAATCGCTATGATCTGAGGGGCACCGCCACTGCGCCCGTCACCCTGAAACATAAGTTGACAAGTCCCTTGTGCCTGTACTTTCACCAGCACCCGTACTCTTCAAAATCGGACCTCAGTAACGTGAGCATTACTGCTTGGCGGCTGATATAGGTAAGGTACTGCCCTGGACTAGGAGCTCTACTGAGACTAAAGAACATACGAGAGTAGACAGCGATCGCGAGTGCCAGTAAACAACGGTAAAGCGCTAAAACCGCTCCAGAGGTAGGGATAGATATGCTGAGGTGACTACCAACCTTAGAGGATGGAAAAAAGACTACCAACCTTCAATAGAAAATTTGAAATGATAATGTCATTTGTTATGAGCAACAAATTCAGAGAAAAAGCTATTCATTTCCTGACCAAAATTCAAATTAAATATTAAATTTCATGGTCTTCCCTTTATTTAAGATACTATGTTATAATAACTGCCTCCGTGGCCGAACAGTTACCAGGCTGGACTGCCACGCGGAGTCCCGGGTTCGATTCCCGGGTCGGGAGAAATATTTGTACAGCCTGCATTTATTTCTCTCGTGAGTTTGGGTGTAATTTGCGGTGGTCTACCTATGTGTGTGTCCATGGCACCCGCGACACAGGGTTTTTCTAGTGTGGAGCTGTGAGTGTGTGGGGGGTATTATTATTATATTATTGTTAGTTAGAAGAAAACAATCCTTATGATTGAGTCTTTCGATAAGTATAGTAAAATTACAGGCGCTTTTTTTTTCACATTTCGCGGGTTCGATTCCCGGTTCAGACAGGCGACTATTTAAACATTTTTGAGAGTAGTTCGAATTGTTTTTAAAATCAAAATGAAGTCGTCTTTCAATAAAATTTTCTAACTACGGTATTTAAGGTACTTTTCCTCCCTGTGACATAGCCGTGCGACACCCTGTATAATAAGCAATGACACTCAAGAGGCCCAAGAAGTCCACTCCCTTTCGCATGATAGCAGCTTATGTATCTGCATGTGACCTTATGGAAAATGAACGAAACTGCAGATGTCTATCTTATAAGAACACTCACAACTCGGGATTGACGTCACATTTAACCCAGTTTCCGTATTGTAAATTAGCGACTGACATCTGTCTAAACATTTATATTATCTAGTAAAGATGTAAAACACTTTCATGCTACGAAGATGTACCCTTATATGACCTATATTTTACTATTTAATAACCTACACTAACACTCCTGAATCTTTTCCTTAATCGCAATGTATTATTACACTTGTCGATATTGCAATTAAAGTTAATAAAAGACATTCCTTGTTCATATTTGTTATAGTGTGAAATGAAAGGTAATTAACTAGCTTCTTGTAAATAATTAAAACTACCGACTACTTAAACACATGTTACATACGAGAAGAAACTAAAAACAAAGAACGCAAACAAACACAGGAAAAAGTAACACAGAATGCATTAAAAACAAACATCTGTCAATGCGGCAAATTGCAGCAGACAAACATTAATACTGTATTAATACAGCAACGTGGGAATGCAGACGCATAACTCAATCTTAATCATCGTTTTTGCACCTTTCTGGTGAAGTCGTGTCATTCGAACTGGAATAAAGTGTGCGACTGTCGCAATGTCGTCTTTCTTTACTACATTTTACGTATATTACTGATTTTCATGTTACCAGGTTAACAAATAACTGGGTTAGATATTTAGGTTTTTAAGAAATCTATTATTACATTAACCGCATTTTCATAAAATCATAAGAAAAACCACAATTAAAACAAAAGTCAAGAGCACGTCAACCTAGATACGTTGAAGTTGGAAGTCAATTCTATGTCGCTTGCAATTCCAAACTTGATGTGCTCTTGACTATACAGCTTTAATACAAAACATTTTGTTAAAATGAATCTGAAGTAAATGGAAATGTTTCCAAATTTTAATTACAATTTAATCTTAAGAAAACTTAGTGGTTATTTAAGTTCTTTGAAATATGTAGGATATATAACCCATCTAATCAAAAAGTATTTGCTTAAAAAATAAAGCTATCTTCGATATTTGATGTCGTAGGGAGCTACATTGGTATTGGTGACGATTTGCAAGAACGTTGACTCTACATAATTATTTTGTCCCGCAGGTTCGCGCTACTACGCGTGATCTCCTTACTAACGTAGATTCTAAGTTTTTTGTAACTAACATGATATGCGCAATGTGCGTAATAAAACCTTAGATTTGATTTGATACTTCTTTTTATCTTTTATAATGTCAAGTGACCCATTTAAATTTGAAGAGAATATTCCACCTGTAAGGGTGGCACTTTACGGTAACCGATGCCTATAAAACTTGGCAAATAGATGTAAAATTCCACAAACTTTTGAGATCGGTTTGTTTAGTACTTTGTACTGAGATTATATGGATTAATGTACGAGTCGTTAAATACAGACTATAACAATGATGTCATTAGAACAGACATCGATTAAACCATAATGAAACTGTTTTTTTCGTATCTAACTCGTGTGTATTTGTTTTTCAAACAAACTAACGTTTCGGTCCCTTTACAGGTCCCATGGTTTTGGCTGACTCAGCAAGTGACTTATTTTTTTACCAAGTGACCGGACGAACAAGTCGTACGCCTGGTGATAAGCTACATGTCTGTCCATAACAATTGCAATGCCACTCAGCTCTTTAAATCGCAAAGATATGAGGCGCACTACCACTGCGCCCGTCACCCTGAGACATAAGTTGACAAATCCCATGTGCCTGTAATTTCATCAAAATAATGATATAATAATTTAAATACTTAGGTTTTCACGATTACTACACTCGGAAATTAAACTTTATTGTCCAGAAACTAAAGCTAAATCGCGTATGGTCTCTCAACCGTGACCATGGGACCTATAAAGTGCCCGAAACGTTGGTTCATTTGTAATATAATTTAACTAATTTTTATTTATTATTTTATCCGGATCTAAATAGAAAATGTTGTTTTGCTTAAAAAAATTTTCAAGCAAACCAACATTTCTAACACTTTACAGGTCCGGTGGTCACAGCTGACTTGCTGAGTGCATCCCCTTAAAATAGGTATTAATGGCATGATCATAAAATTGTGCTCTCATAATGTCGCATGCATTCATGTTAAAAGCATAGTCCTACCTAAGTCTGGACTAATGATTATTAATTAACATTCGAAATAAATATAACGTGAAATCTTTTTTGCAAAATGGATCTTAATTATTTTTTTATTAGCTGTGGAAGTACGGGCACCCTACCTATTTTTGCCAGCAAGCAGTAATGTAAGCATTACTGTATTTCAGTTTTGAAGGTGAAATTACAGACACGTGAGACTTGTCAACTTACGTCTCAGGTGACAGGCGCAGTGGCAGTGTCTCTCAGATCTTTTCGGTTTAAAGCTCTGAGTGGTACAGCAACTGCTAAGGACAGACGTGTCGCTTAACACCAGACGCGCAACTTTTACGTCCTGTCACTTAGTAAAAATAAGTGACTTGATGAGTCAGCCGTGACCAGGTCAGCGTAGTGAACGAGTAGTAGGTCAAGTGTAAAAATTTTACCTATGGAACAAAATTATTTGACTATCACTTTGACTTTGACCATGGGAGCTGTAAAAGGACCGAAACGTTAGTTTGTTTAAAAAACAAATACACGCGATTTAGATCCGAAAAAAAGTTTAATTTAAGTTTAATCAATATCTGTCCTAATGACATCATTGTTATATTCTGTTTTAAGGACTCGTACATTAATCCAAATAATCTCAGTACAGAGTACTAAACAAACCGACCTCAACAATTCGTGAAATTTTACATCTATTTGCCAAGTTTTATGGAAATCGGTTACCGTAAAATGCGCGAAAACGGATTCATCCTCTAGTTTGCCACCCGTAGAGGTGGAATATTTTCTTCAAATTTAAATGGGATCACTACTGAGGTACCCTCTTTCCAACAAAAAAAGAATCATCAAAATCAGGCAACACATCGCGTAACATAGACACAACAAAAAATACAGTCCAACTGAGAACCTCCTCCTTTTTTGAAGTCGGTTAAAAAGAGACACGGAACACATTTTCTATATTCATATCTACAAACAGTCTCCTTAGGTGATTCCACGGTAATCAACCGACACTGACCATAACCTCATTGTGTTAACGAGACTGTAATCACTAACTCTATGACGTCTTACACTCTTTGACGTCATCAAGCCATTACAATTAAAATGTCATTAATTAATAATTGACAACAATTGATAAATATTTTTAAATTGAACTAGGTGATTATAATGCATTTTGATTTAGTTTGTTTATGATGTTTTAGTAATCGAAATAATAATTACCGGAGATCGTTCGATGTTACTTACTACGTAGATAATACCGCATAGTATCTTTTACTGAATTCAAAATATGTTTATTTCATAAACAAGAAAATTTACATTTGAAATCGTAAATATCACGAGACACTAGCTCATAGTAGTCAAAACATTATAATATTCAATAAAATAAATTAATAATATCTATTTTAATGTGTACAACTGTACATAAACATATATAATTAATATTGTTATTTATAACTTCAGCTGCTGCTTTGTAAAATAAAACCAACGTCACACGACGGCCTCGTGTCTAAAATAAAATTTACTTAAAATATATAAGACAGAGTAACATAACCGTTAAATAATAACAAATTACATAAGACCAGCACGTCTTAGATACCAGGCGGTTAGAAACAGCGAACATTATCAAATTGGACCACCGCGGTGATGCCCATATCTGAATGTTGTACGTGACAAAGTGTTAACTACATTCGACTGCTTGTAGAAATATGAAACTACAAAGGAGCATAAAAGCCATGCAGGCGCGTAGCCAGGATCCGCAGCTTTTCGTATTTAGCAATTTGTTTTATTTTTACCTTAGCTATCTACATAGGGTTATTTTTTTAAATACTAAGAACTATCCGGAACTAGTTTAATAACATCGTAAGCAACGACTTTTGTTCCATGACTTTTGACAAAACATATTAAATTTATCTCATCATCTATCATCGTCTATCATCATCTATCTATCACATATATTTTTTATGTACCTGGCACCATTTATATTTGTATTTGGTAATATGGTAGTAAGTCCCAACGTGCAAACGTCTCTCAGACGATTCCCACCCATCCCACTACTAGCAGAGTTTTCACTGTTTAAATATTTGCTCTACGTACCGATAGCGAATTTGTTGAATGATCGTAATCAAATCGTTAATTTGAATCGTCTCGTTTCGTTTAAAGACAGGATGATTATTATAATAATGTGACCAATTAAAATATCGAAACCGGTTTCTCATGTTGCCAATACGCTTAAGTTACGTAAATCGTAAAAATGTTGAATATTAAATACTCTAGGACGCACTACACAAGTAACTTCATAAGATTATTGAATACATTAATCGAGTCCACAGCAAAAATGGACTATGGTTTCATTTTGTTCCAATTTAACGTCATTGTGACTCTACAAATTGCAAAGTTTAATTAAATATTGAAATTTGATACCAAATTCTCAGGGTTTCGCGATTGTTACAAATAAGAAATGAAACTATTTTTAAATCTAAATCAAGTAGTTTTTTTTTTAACCAAAACGTTTCGGGCAATTTTCGGTTCCGATGGCACAGCTAACTGAGATGATAAAGGCATTTATCCTGGACTTTTCGGGACCTGTAAAGAACCCGAAATGTCGGTTTATTTGGAAAAAAAAAGCAAATATACGGTTAAGGTCATTGAGTCAAACCATTCACAAGTCGCCGAAATCATTGAGTAATTTATTTCGAGAATGTGACTAACATAATGACTATGTCGGACCCACCGACCAGAATCTAGGTAACGGAACAGTTACCTAGATCCCAGTCAATTGCATTCCAGCCATATTATTTCAGTTACTGAACCCTTGTCAAAGGTACGAATCATAAAAAAACAGCCTTCCTTTTTTGAGGAGCTCTATAAAATGAAAATCTAGTTTTCCAAGACCATGTACAAGACATAGATGTTAAATATGCAGTATATAGTTTCATAATGTCCCTTGGATCATGGCATGTTTAATAGGCATTTATGCTAGGCAATTTTACTAGACAATGCTATTGTAAATTTATGACGTCATTAAAATGATACGTACAACTTGTTCTTTATTACAAATAATTGCATCGTGTGAGAAAACTTATCAACTTGTAAACAAACAACAATTTTTTTAAACTTATCAATTAACAAGTCCGATTTTTATGAATTACCACTATGTATATATTTATGTAGGAAGTCTTAAGAAACTTAAACTGAAGTTGGCACCCACTTTAATCGGTGAAGCTTGTTCTTGTTTTTGGGTGTGAAATTTTAGTAACATTATTACTCTACAGTAAAATAAGAACATTTACTTCTAACAGTCATCCGCAATAAGTGGACAGAGTATTAATAATGGTGTTAAGTAAAAACAAATGCTTCACATCTCTGCTTCACCAAAGCCTTGAACTAAAAGTAAAGACATAGCTGCCATTTAAAGCTTTCTAAATTATGTAATTTTTTGTAATATCAAATGACGGGACGAACAAGTCGTGCGCCTGATGGTAAGCTACACGCCTGTCTATAACAGTTGCAGTACCACTCAGAAGCTTTAAACGCACGTTGACAAGTCTCATGTGCTGTAATTTCATCAGCTCCGTTACCATTTAAAACCGGAACACATTAATGCTGACATTACTTCTTGGCGGCAGATATAGGTAAGGTGGCAGTACTTCCCTGGACAAACTCTTTCACAAGGAGCTCTACTGCTACTAATGTATGTTCGTTATAAGATAGGCTACGTGTGATCATATACGTCAATAGTGTTCATATCATATGAAAAAACATGAATATGATACTAATTACATGAAACTAATTATGTATTTGTGAAATCTTAAGCCGGGTACTCACTAGCAAGCTATAACTGTAACCGATAGGCCTGCATGTCATGTTACCAAAAGTCATAGTGTGTACCTGGTTATCGTGCTGGTTATCTAGAATGAGTACATTCTAGTGAGTGAAGACTGTTTCACGCGTACGCACTAGAACGTCGTTATTGTATCTGTCACGTTACAGTTAAAGCTTGAAACACACAGAGAGAGGGTGTCGGTCGGGCCCGTGCTCCGTGTGTTGTTATCTATATAAATGCATGGAGTAAGGCCTGTCGCGATTCCGACCCGACCAACGCCCGACCCACACCTGCTCCTTATGTGTTTCATGCTTGACTCGCTAATGAGTACCCGCCTTTGTAACTCTTCTATTTAAGCGTAAAAAAGCTATCGTTTGACTTCGTTCGTAGAATCTTTACACCTCTCTCTTGAATAGTTGTAGTTTTGCAGATATGTCCTTATTACACCAAGGGTGTGATATGTATGTCCACGATCTCACTTGATGGTATATTAGATGTGGACGAAGATGGCACACACTCGTCTAAAAGATATTTGTAGTGAACAAGTGTCATTGTTTAATACAGCAATTAGACCCGCTGCGGTCCAGACCCGACCAGCGCCCGACCTGCACCCTACTCGCTGTGTGTTTCATTATTAAAGGCTCGCTAAAGTGTACCCGGCTTTATAAATCTTCTATTTAAGCATAAAAAAGCTATCGTTTAATTTCGTTCGTAGAATCTTTATATCTCTCTCCTGAGAAGTTGTTAATTTGCAGATATGGCCTTATCACACCAAGCGTGCGTTTGTCCACGATCTCACTTGATGGTATATTAAGATGTGGATGATGATGGCACACACTCGCCTAAAAGATACTTGTTCAGTCTGTCCTAATTAAATTACCAGTTTGTATCGTTCAAGAAATACAGAACCCAGCGCAAGTGATCGTACAATCTTATTTATCTTTTAGAGTATAATATACTCCGCTATTACAACCCATTGAAAAGATCATTGAAAGTCAATGTACTCTAAATAGTAAACTATTCACGTAACCCTCATTGTTAGTCGCGGTTCAAACAGTAATAACGCACACATTTATGTGTGCAATTTATGCAGTATAAACTTGCATCGCTTGTTTTGTTTGTAAACTTCTAAAGCTACTTTTTAAAGAATGTTGTTTTTGGAAATACAGAAAGGTGATACTTGGCACCTTTTTATTACAGATATTATAAATTTATATTGGAATAAATTTGTTTTTATCATAACTGTCATTAGAAGTAAATTATTTGGTACTAGTTGATATGTTACTCTGGTGGAAAATAAAAATAAGCAATGTATCGATTCGTAAGTAATCTCAGTACAGAGTAGTAAAAAACCGACCTCAAAAGTAATTCATCCCCTAGTTTGCCGCCATTAGAGGTGGAATATTTTCTTTAAATTCGAATGGGACCGCTACTGAGGTACTACTCTTTCTAACAAAATCGGTTCACAAATTATCGCGTAACATACATACTAAAAGACATATAGCCGTATTGAGAACCTCTTCCTTTTTTGAAATCGGTTAACTTTTTTAGGTTTAGATTAAAATTCACAAACTTGATTTTAAAGCTTTTGATCATACGTTCGACTCATTTCTTCTCGGTGGATTTTGAAATACTTTTTTTAGGATACTAAGTGACGGAACCATCAAGTCGTGCGCCTGGTGGCAAGCGGTACGCCTGTCCATAACAGTTGCAGCGCCAGTCAGGGCTTTAAATCGCGAAGATCTGAGGAGCACTGTCACTGCGCCCTTCACCTTGAGACATAAGTTTACAAGTCCCATGTGCCTTTCAAAACCGGAACTCAGTAATGCTGACATTATTGTTTGGCGGCAGAAATAGGTAAGGCTACAAATTTAAATAAATTACGTATAATTTTTGTTAGAATACGAACATTTCTTTAGTTTTGTTGTAAGTATTATTATTTACGATTGAAAAGGAAAAATTACATTACAACAGTTCAAATTAAGCCATTACAATTGCTTATAGACTTTAAAAAGGTGCACCAATTGTATTCAAATTAAAAACTTGTTGTATTAGTAATTTACAGGAAAGTGGGGAGAACATTATACTTCCTAATAATAAATCCAGTTTAACATTCATTTCATGTTATTAATAAAAAAATTATAACAAACTAGTGGAGTAATTTCAGAATAAAATAACTGAATATCATGATACTAAAACATCGTGACATAAACTTAAAAAAAACTTGTAACTCCAGTTGTCAAAACGTAAAATATGCTTCGATACGCGATGTTGAAAACCACAAGTTCTCACTTTCAAACCCACAAATATCAAGTTACTAATCACAAGTACATTATTAATATATACATAACACAGATAAATATTGAGTATTTCTTGTCTTATGTACTTCATCATATCATACATCAGCAGATCATATTCGACCCCCAATATCATTCACTTTCTTTGCGTTAGGGGTTCTAGTTTCTCTGCTACTGGCTAGAATATCTACATAATTATTGTGTATTAAATATGCAGTTGAATATACTCATTTTATTTTTATAATACCAAGTGACGGGACGAACAAGTCGTGCGCCTGGTAATAAGCGACACGCCTATCAATAACAGTTGCAGCGCCACTCAGAGCTTTCAATAACAATGATCTTAAGGGCAGTGCCACTGCGCTCGTCACCCTGAGACATACGTTGACAAGTCCCATGTGCCTGCAATTTCACGAGCACCCATACCCTTCAAAACTTTAACACACTAACGCTCTCATTACTGCTTGGCGGCAGAAATAGGTAAGGTTGGAATTTGGAAATACATAGAATGGGCTATTTAGGACTTGTCTAAGTAAATAAATATGTTACTTGTACTGTGTAAGTTGTATCGAAATTGGAAAGCAGTGAAAGCTAAACATCGGGGTCATTTACGTCACAAGTAGGGAATTAGCATACCGTATGAATAGAATTTAGATTTTGCAAGACTATAAACGTTTCGCGAACTAGGTACGCATAGTTTCACTATTCCAAGTTCTTTAGCTAGTTTTAATCCTTGCTCCATTTAGTAAACAAGAGATACAAAATGCGTGTTTGTATGGACAAGATAGCGAACTATTTTAAACGGTATGTTTCTACTGCAATGTTATTTGATCTGAGAACTCGTGAACCTACAAGATCCTAGTTCTTAAATAAGAAGAAGAACAAGAATTTAAAAACCAAACAAAATAATTTATTCATATTTACGAATGTATGACGTATAATAGAGTTCATTTGTTTTTAATTATGAGTATCGTGTTGTGTAAACAAATAGCGAATTCTAAGAAAAATCGAAATTATTTATTTTTAGAAGCAGTAAAGCTCCTTGTAAAAGAATTAATCCAGGAAAGTACTGCCACCTCATCGATTTAAGAAGAGTGAGGGTGCTAGTCAAATTACAGAGAAATGGGACTTAGGAAATCAAACTATTTTTCCGGATTTAAATCGCGAATACATGTTTTTTCAAACAAACCAACGTTTCGGGCATTTACAGGTCCCATGGTCACGGTTAATGCTCACATTACTGCTTGGCGATAACCTAAGAACTCAAATGGGACTTTTCAACTTATGTCTCAGGTTGACGGGCGCAGTGGCAGTGACCCTCAGATCTTTGCGATTCAAAGCTTTGGTGATGTTCGTCCCGTAACTTGGTGTCATAAAAAAACTTTCTTCCCATGTATAGGAAATACGATGATTTCCAGAAACTTCCAAGTGACGTTCCACTTACGAACCACTGTATTGAAAGCTTTAAACCCATACAAAGTTCATCAGTCTCGACTGTTACGAGGAAAATTCCTTTTTGCGTCATTCTAACCACAGTGGCCAGCTTGTCAAATTTGTTGGTCTTTATGATACGTAAATAAGGTCCACAGTTGTCGTCTGTCTGGAGCAGTGAGGGCATTGGGGTTATCAATGTGCGCCGACGCAGACGCCGTTTCATAATCATGTCTCGTGGTCGGTTCCTAATTAATTAAGACCTAGTTTAACAAAAAAATGGAAAGTGCATCGTGGGAACTAGGCTGTTTAATTAACGACAAAAACACCACTTCCACCATTGTAGTTTACCATCTATTATTAGCATGATTGCTGAATTCAACGGATTTTATAAGAGTAAAATGTGCCTTATTTTGTAAATTGCCATAATAATTTGCTCAAATAACTTTTAAATTAAAAAAACAGTTACTCTGTTTATTAGAGCAAAGCAACACACGAGTAAATACGCTTAACCATTCTAAGTTCTGCAATTTTTTGTAATAATAATGTAGGTACCAAACAACCACACCATATGTTTGGTCTTACTAGTGTAAATGTGGTACTCATAGTACACGGAACTCCCTAGTGGAATGGAATTCCACTAGGGAGTTCCGTGAATACCCAGACCAAGGTCTGTACTATGGTTCTCCATAGTCCGACATCCGTCCCAAACAATTACTGTCAAATAAATAATACTCGACAAAATTAAAAGATGCATGATGCGAATGAAGCTTTATACCTGATATTTTATTTTAATTTGATCGAATATTACTTACTTACTTACTTCGCTGGAACGAGTGAAGACCCCCTGAACCATTTAAGAAAAGTTCATTTCCCAATTCAGTCTTACCAGGAATCAAACCCGAGATCTCCTCATCCAGCGCCCACATTATAAACAGTTGGGCCACCGAGGAAATCAATTATGGTGTTAAACTTCTTCTCAGTTTTAATTTACATTCTAGTATCTCAGGCTAATTCTATCATATAATATGACATACCTTCAAAGTGGTACACATACATATTAGAGCCTGTTCTTGAGCTGTAAAAACATTACCCTCCGGAAGCAGCTGTCGTAAAAGTTTTATTACCCGGCTAGCATTATATTGATAGCAAAGAATCCCTAACAACACTACGTCAAGTTGTTGCGGAGTCGCAATTCCATACGAATGTATACTATGCTAATAGTATCGCATTGCACTATAGACATCACAATGCCAGCATAGCTTTAAAAATGTTTTATAAATATTAAAACATTTTTTTTAATCTTTATTTATTTAGGAGCTTTTGTACAATGTACATGTCAGTTCCATCGTATTCTAAACTATAGCTTACATGTCTGGATGGCGCTGCAGAAGAGCCGATTCAAGAAATAGTAACAGTATTTTGCCCGTTTCGTGTGGAGATTACCTAATATATAATTTATAGCACCTATGGATATTGGTTAAAGAACAGGTCTCTCATCAACCCCGCCCTCTGTTGCTCGTACAGAATGTCAAAAGATAATAACACATAATCTCAGTACAGAGTACTTAAAAAACCGACCTCAAAAGTCATTCATCAACTAGTTTGCCACTCTTAGATGTGGAAAATTCTTCAAATTTAAATGGGGCCACTGCTGAAGAAGAATTATCAAAATGGGTTCACAAATGTAGTTATCGCGTAACATACATACAAGAAAAACATACGGTGAAATTGAGAGTCCTTTTTTCCAGTCGGTTAAAAATTAACCCAACATGTCAAGCATCTTTATTCATTGAATATCATGATGTTGTACTACGATGATATCAAACATTTTTTAATGAAATATATGAAATTGTCCACTAACTTGTTATTATTATTGATACAAAGATCGAAAAATTATTCGATCTCACTGGATTCGATCTTACCAGCTATAAACCGAGTTGCGATTTGTTGAGTCCATTCGGATCGAACGAGTTTTTGTTTGTGTTTTATATATAATAAATGACGAAGTAGTCTAGTCGAAAGAATCATCAACCGACATCGTGAACACATATGACAGTTTTGCATCGCTTATCCAATTGAAACGGGGTCAATACAATATAAATAAAACTCAATTTAGTACTCGTGTCTCGTATAGTTGAAGATGTATATAAGGTTGTTTAACTACTTCCAATGGCACTTAGATATGTGACACCCACGCGGAGGGAATAGCACAATGCAACAATATACAAATGCACTTAAATGAACATACAGGGACTATCCAAAGGCAAAATGCGACTGTACATCAAAGAACTGAATGAGTTTCCAAATCACAAAAAGAAAAATATATCTCTGGGTCACGTTCTTAGGTACAATAGGCACAATATTAAAGTAATGTTGATGATGAGCAAAGTACCTGGAAAAACACAAGTTGACCATAGAAGGACATCTTTAACTACGTAACATCAAAGCGTGGAGTCGCATTCAGAGTGCAACTGAGCTATTTTACCCAGTAATATCAAAAACATCATTTTAAGTTCTGTCCAGCCACAACAATTATACTTAGATTAGCTTACGTTTACGTCGAATAACTAATTCATTTGTTTTGCCTCATAACATCCGTTAGATTTTTGTTGTAATTAAATTACAAAGTACTATGCTGGAATTTGCATAGTTTTGGTTTCACACGATAGTATTTCTCCTCAAAAGAGACAAGAAGAAGATTACAGAGCTACCAACTAACCGAAATTTAAAAAAAAAAATGAAATGAAAAGTAATGCAATAGGAAGAATTGGTTTATTTATTGGTTTTATTGGCTCTAAAAGCCAAATTAAAATAATACTAAATTTAGATTTAGGGAACTACAAGGTTAAAGGATGGATTCCTAATAAGGAATTTGAACTTTAACTTTAGTTTTTTGGAATTTATCTGGACAATGCGGAGAATTAAGTTTCACAAAGAAGATTTACAAATGCAACGTAACACATAATTTGTAGACTTAATCATTTATAATACTGTCTTTAATACATAGACTCTAAGTTTCTTTTAATTTGTGCTTTATGTGTAAGGTTCTTCTTTTCTTTATGTATAGAATTGTAACGTTGCCAGCCTTTGATAGCCCTGTTTACTCATTTTATGAAGTACCCCATGTTGTTTAATTGTATTACAGTAGTAGTAGAGCTTGTGAAAGAATTCAACTGCTGCCAAGCAGTAAGCATTACTGCGTTCCGGTTTGGGTAAAGGTGCTGGTGAAATTACAGGCATTTGGGACTTGTCAACTTATGTCTCAGGGTGTCGGGCGCAGTGGCAGTGCTGCTCATATCTTTGTGATTTAAAATTCTGAATGGCACTACAATGGTTATGGACAGGCGTGTTGTTTAGCACCAGGCGCACGGCTTGCTCGTCCCGTCACTGAGTATTATAAAAAAAAATATTTAACCATTACAATTATCAATGAGAGATATGTATTCCATAGTCCTATTGGGTGAGTCAAAACTTGCTTGTTTTATTAATTTTTTTTTTTTGTATTGCATATTGTCCTAGAGACAAACGATATTATCCCGATTTTTTTTTAATATATTTTTTTTTATTAAAAATGGCGTACGAAAACTCAGCTCGCGTTCGATACATCGTGTGGTTTCAGAAGGCTACATTAACAAAATCGTTAGCGATACAGTGTGTCTCTGAGACGCATGTCCAGTTGAGTAATTTTGAATTTGATCTGGATACGTATTTAAACGAGAATAATTTCAACATTTCCATGCGTATAAAAATACTTCAGCTTGCTCATATTACAACTATTATTAAACTATATGACATTGTGTCGTAACAGTCGATTGGTTTTCACAACTGGTTCACGTTGATTGTACGAGACAGGTTTATGTACTCGCCTGTTACATTTAATAGCCATTACTGACTGTCATACTAGAATACCTACTTCTATATTAAGTAGTTGATTAAATATACTCTTGCTTTAACTAATGTCTTTTGTAAAAATGGTGCAGTGGGTTTTTATGGCGTCTGATGGAAAGTAATAGCCGCTGCCTATAGACTTTGCAATACTAAGGAAGTAAGTAGTATGCTTAAATAACAAAAATAATTTATACAATAGACTTCTCTAAGCAACTTTGTTCATCATACAGTTAGTAGATGGCATTGACTCATTTTATACTCCGTCCAACCATTTCTTTAACTTTTGAAAGCTCGAATTCTAATCAATTAGTGATGTCCTGCTGCGTTTACGATTCGATTTTTTTATAACCATCGACTTTATTTATGAAGAAGTTTAAGTCGTGAATGTGAACGGGTTCCAAAAAGAAGATATTGTGTGATTGGGATCGTGATGTTGCATTTGACAATTTGTGTACTCAATAATTAATAATTAATGTTAAAGAGGATTCAAGTGATGATTCCCGTTCATATGGAGAAGAATCCGACGACTCATTATAATAAACAATAAAAATTTATTACAATTTTTTGTAATTTAAAACGATAATAGAAGAAGCATTTAGGTACCCCACTGCGCCCGTCACCCGGAGACAATAGTTAACAAGTCTTATGTGCCTGTCATTTCACTAGCACTACTCACATACGCAGTAACGAACTTCCCTGGACGAATACTTTCTCAAGGAGCTCTACTGCGACTAAATAAGTTTACGAAATTCACAAGAACGCAAAATCAACCCAGAATCACTCGAAAAACCTGTATTAGCAGGAAATCACAACAATTTAATGATAATTTAAAAAAACCGACTTCAAACTTTGCTTATATATACATCATGCAAATTAAAAAGTTAACAATCGGTTACCGGAAAGTGCGCAAAACCGGATTCATCCCCTAGTTTGCCACACTTGACGTGGAATTTTTCTTCAAATTTAAATGGGACCAATGGTGAAGTACCCTCTTTCCAACAAAAAAAGAATCATCAAAATCGGTTCTCAATTGCCGTAACATACACACAAAAAAATGCAGTAGAATTGAGAACCTCTTCCTTTTAGTTAAAAATTGGGGTGCACCAAAGGAGCCTTCCCGCATGTCAACTGGGCAACAACCGGCGAGCAACTTGCGATTGGCAAGTATTATACAATAATATACCATCGATACGATAAAAAAGGAGGTAAAAATGTCGATATATGAGTATTTCACACTTGTAAGCTAACACGGACATGTTCAGTGCCTCTGCCACGAGTATACCATGACAGTTATCGCTAGCGACCGCGTAAGTTACTTCACAATTTTGTATGGCAAATTACATAGCGCCCCTAGCGGTCATAAAAAGAAACAACATTTTGTATACTAGTATTTATGTGGCCTGTGTTGTATACAAACATTTTACGCATTCGCTGGCTATAACTGTGACTGTAATCACACGTCCGTCAATAGTTTGCAAACAAAAACTCCGATTTCGGATACTATATAAAAATGTTATATCCAAAGTTCTAACAAAAAAATATACATTGAAACGAGTAATAACCGACATTGTGTACACTATGTAACTGTATAAAACAAAATGTATAAATTCTTCATAACATACCACAGAACAAAACGTTGACGCACATACGAGTACATGGTTTATTACGACGCGACATCGGTTTATTTCATACGCCTGCATGGGGACTGTTCGTACGCTGTAATGTTCTCATCTACGCACGCGGCACAGGCACACGCCAATGTTATACAAACTACAATAAATTATTACCTATTGAAAATGGAGCTAAAGTTTCGTAATACTGTATTATAATCATTTGTATACTTCACGCCTTGCGTACTAGTTTCTTTCAACAGAAACAGCCAACAATGTCATTAATTTTGTTCTCTATAAAAGTATGTAAGTAAATTTTATTATATGTATTACTTACGTACTGTATTATACTAATTTTCACATTTTTTTGATTCTCCATACAAATTTTCTATATCACCCCCTTTATTTTTGTGACAAAAGTAGCCTATGTACTTCTCCGAGGTCTCATCTAAATCTATACCATTCATCAAACTTAATTCAGCGATTTAGGCGTGAAAAAAAAAAGACAGATTTACTTTCGCATATTTCGTAATATTACTTTAGGTAGTTTGAATAATCTATACATTATTAGTATTCAATGTGTCACTACTCATTGAATACTATTATTTTATGTTATATTTATTTCAATCACTATCACTAGAAGACATTCTTTGGTTGCACCCCATTTCCAACTCTCAAATTTCCTAAGATTGCCTGGAAGAAATTACTACTTAGCAATAACGTCGCCTATTGTATATTAGCTTATCCTATGATACTAACATTAATGTTCTGTGTTGTCTTATACTTTTTTAACGTGCAATAAACAATATTTCATTCATCATTTCGTTCATTCAAGAGTACCTATACATTTGCTTTAGATATAACGTAAATAATTCACGGTAATAAGGTAGTAAATATACGATAATATACGTCATATGCGAGGACACAGCTGTTGTGCATATTGCTAAAATTATTTATTGAAAATTGTACAGAATCAAGAGCACATCAAACAATCGGATCTAAATTCGTATATTTGTTTTTTTAACCGACTTCAAAAAAAGTAGGAGGTTCTTAATTCGACTGTATTTTGTTTTTGTATGTATATTCTTTTTTGTTGGAAACAGGGTATCTCCGTATTGGTCCCATTTCCCATTTAAATTTGAAGAAAATATTCCACCTCTAAGGGTGGCGAACTAGGAGATGAATCCGGTTTCTCGTATTTTCCGCTCACCTATTTCAAGTTTTACTTGGCAAATAGATGTAATTCCACGAAATTTTGAGGTCGATTTTTTTTTATTTAAACAAGCCGACGTTTTGGGCCCTTTAAAAGTCCCATGGTCACGGCTGAGTTATGATTTAAATTCAACTTTGTAATGCGTGTGATGAGAAAAGTGACATTAAACTGAATGTGCTCTTTACTGTACCTTACGTCATTTACATAGAATTCGTAAATGTGAGTATGGTTTTGTGGAGGAGTGTACGTAACACACAAACTTTTTGGATATATAATATTATGTATATGGAATATTTATAGCTGATATGTGTTACAGGGTCACGAGCAAGTCATGCTTGACATTTAAGATTAAAATTCAACTCTAAGCTGCTTATTATAAGAACTGCCCAAAGTGTGCTTATAAAATCATAGGTGTATGATAACAAACATATCTTTCTATTCTATTCTTCTTTCTTTTTAAGGGCAGTAGAGCTCCTTGTGAAAGAGTTCGTTCAGGGAAGTACTACCACCTTACCTATTTCTGCCGCCAAGCAGTAATGTCAGCATTACTGCGTCCCGATTTTGTAGGGTAAAAGGTGCTAATGGAATAACAGGCACGTGGAACTTGTCAACTTATGTCTCAGGGGTCGGCGCAGTGACAGCGCCCCTCAGATCTTTGCAATTTAAAGCTCTGAGTGGCACTGCAATTGTTGTAGACAGGCATGTAGCTTACCATCAGGCGCACGACGTGTTCATCCCGTCACTTATAATTAATAAACTCTCCAACTGACTAAATTTCGCTAAAAATGTGAGGTAGAAATATACCAATTACAATTTTTTTCAATAGCACATTGATCTTCGTCATATTGAAGGCGTTGCCACCGCACGGCTCTGCAAAAACTTCGTAATGTTCTTCGTGATTTATTTGGACCACAATCATTATGGAATTAGTGGGTGTCAAATGTACAAAAAAGATTGAATGAACCGGTTGTATTTTTCTAAGGCTCAATTAAGGTGTGTAGGCTCAAGTTAATTTGGATAGCGCTTTCAAAAATATAAGTACATTGACAGTGAATAACAAGGGGCAAGGAGCTCTACTGGTACAAGTTTTAAAAAATTAGTAGCAGTAGAGCTCCTCCTGAAAGAGTTGGAACTTCGGAAGTACGTTACTGCGTATGTGAGCATTGCTTACCCTTCCAAACCGGAACCGGTACCCGGGTACCGGTGAAATTACAAGCACATAGGAATTGTCAACTTAGGTGTCGAGGTAACAGGTACTGTGGCAGTGTCCCTCGGATCTTTGCGTTAAAGCTTTGAGTGGCACTGCAATTGATTTCGAGTCGCTACCCAGAATACCGGGAACCCCGGACCTCCTTTTTTGTGATACCAAGTAACGGGACGAACGAGTCGTGCGCCTGGTGGTAAGCAACAAGCCACTCCACAACAGTTGTAGTGATACTCAAAACATTAAATCACAAAGATCTGAAGTGTACTGTCATTACACCCGTCGCTCTGAGGCATAAATTGACAAGTCCCATTTGCGTGTAATTTCACCAGCACCTCTATTCTCCAAAACCGGAACACAGTAATGCTCACATTACAACTTGGCGGCAAAAATAGGTAAGGTGGCAGTACTTCTCTGGACGAACTCTTTCGTAAGAAGGTCTACCGCTACTCATCTAATATCCATGTTGCTAAATACTGGTTCACCGAAGCCGCAAAAGAATAAAAGAAACATAAATATCTTCATGACATACAAATAACTTCATAACAAAATAGCTCTCCGATTGAATAGAATAGAAGCATTTATTTCATGTTATTACATATACATATCGCTATACCTGTCTCCCACAAACCCTGTCTACGCTCCTAACTAACCTTTTTTGCCTCACGCCCGTTTATGCCTGGTGCGCTTAACTCAGCCTTTTTTAACGAGATCCCCAACCTGATTGAGATATATACGCCGATATCTACTTCTAATCATGTGTCATCAATCTACTAACATTCATTCTTTCTACATGACCAAACGATCGAAGCATCTCCCTCTGTATCTTGATCACTACATCATCTTTCATACCACAACGCTATCTGACTATACTGTTCGGCGTTCTGTCTTTAAGATGAATATTATTAATGTCACAACATTACAATTTGAAATATAATGTTAAGGGATAACTATGATCGTCACTAATATAAACAATATTAATTAAAATAAAATAGTATTAATATAAAAAAGTAAACACAAACTATTGTCGAAATGCAACTACGACAGAAAGAGACAGATATTATGCGACCCGTTTTTAGGCAGATATGGTGTGAGGCTAAATTATTTCCTAAATTCGTACTATACAAATTCTTGCAAAATTAAAGCGCCATATTGTATGTGTTAGCACCAAAAATATGTAAATATCTTATTTTAACTAAGATTTTTACACTTTGTAACACTCAATATTTTTACGGTTGTCCTTAGTTTGTGACATCAATGTGTGAATCGTTAAACCAATACATGATTGTTTTTTCTTGTCAAATAGTCTGACCTGGGTAACCCGGAAAAGTTGAGAATTTAGCACTGAAAAATCAATAACACCGAAATAATTTAATTAGAAAAAGTCGAAGTTTAAATTTGTATTGCGACTGCGTGGCAAGCAATGTAATAACGTGATAAACTATAAATTAGGGAATTCCCAGTGCTATAGTTATCAGGAGGTCTACCACGAAATACGATGCTACGTAACAGCATCCGCAACGAAGCTCATACGTCCTACACATGTCAGTTTTGTGATGAAAGTAATGTCAAAATTCCACATGATACCTCTCATTTGACGTTTCGGTATAAGGTATCATTGTATACTTATGTCAAATCACTATCTTCGATCGTTGCTTCGTATTTCGTGGTAGACCTCCAGGGTAAAGTTAAGAAAGCATTAGGGAGGTACTTTTGCGCTGATAGCCTCTTTTGCAAATACCTACTGAAATACCATTTCCAATTTTTAAGTATCTTTAGAGCTCCTTTTGAAAGAGTTCGTTCAGGAAAGTACTGCCACTTTAACTATTTCTGCCGCCAAGCAGTAATGTCAGCATTACTGTGTTCCGGTTTTGAAGGCTAAGGGTGCTGGTGAAATTACAGGCACGTAGGAAATGTCTCAGGGTGACGGGCGCAGTGGCAGTGCCCCTCAGATCTTTGCAATTAAATCTCTGAGTGGCACTGCAACTGTTATGGACAGGCGTGTACCATTAGGCGCACGACTTTTCGTCCCATCACTTGATATTATATAAAAAAGTATAATTTTATAATAATAACAAAGTTGATTGAATGTCTTTCTTATAGAACAAAGACGAACGAATTTACAATGAAAGCATGACGAAACAAGTAGGTAGATATTCAGTTTTACTCTTTGAACCATTCTTATAACGAGCAGCGTAGAGTTCAATTTTAATCTGAAGTCTAGATGTAAGTGTACCGATTCTGCTTTGTTTTAGTCATAACATCACAAACGTTACACATTATGACTAAACATGTTTATTATTATGTCTAGACGCACTTACTATATGCAACTTGGTAATTCATGCCAAGCGCCATACGAAATTTGACTTACTCATTCAATACACAATGTACGAGCTTGAAAGCGGTTATTGGCACGATAGAGTAACGGTAAATGTACTTGCATTCGATACCATGGACACGCCACTTTGAGAATGATTGATGGTGTAACCTACATTTAGGTCAAAATGAATAAATAGGTTGTAAAAGAAAGTACCAAATTAGTAATTTTGATTGACACTAATTCGAAAACCGATACGAGTATAAGTGTCTCACTTATGTATGACATGAGAGTTTAATCATCAAGAAAAGTCTCATTGCTGGACTCGGGACTCGTCTAACAAAGGATCAACCATAACTCAACCTTTCTTTTCTTCGGGCTACATACATGACTGCCTTCGTAGCCGAACGGTTACCATGCTGCAGAGGTCCTGACTTCGATTCCCTGACTGGGAGAAATATTTGTATGGCCATATTCATTTATCTCATGGATTTAAGTGTAATTTGTCGTTGTCTATGTGCGTGTACATGGCACCTGCGACACAAGGTTTCCCTAGTGCGGGACTATGAGTGTTATGCGTTAGGAGTGTGTGCATTTGCTGTTATACGTTCCACATTTTTTTGAGTGATGACCTTTTATTAGGTCATCCATTTAAAATTATTGAGAACCTCGTTTGTGAGTTTTATTTACTCCCATATAATAAATAACACATAAAATCTATGTCCAAACACAAGACCTAGGTATATCTCGCTCAAGATTTTAAAATTTAGAAACCCATACCCACTTCATAAACCTTTCTCTGACGTGCAGGTTTAATTTATTATGATGTTTTCTTTCACCGTTAAATACATAATATTTAATCAACTAAACTGAACTCTGAACAACCTACGTAGGAATGAAAGACTCCAGCGATTATGACAAAGTCAATCTGTTTTCAAGAAGTTTATGTTTAGAAAAGGTTTATGGCAGTGAGATAGTCATAATTCTAATTAAACATAATATTATAACATCATTCAATGTAATACCGTCAACAGTGATATTCTCTTTCCATCAATGTTGTCATTTAAACTGTTAGTATTATTATATGTCAGAGAAAACGCGGATAGCCGACAGGAAAGTAAGTTATGGCATTTAATTAGAAAGGTCTATAGCTTAGACATCTTGCTGATGATAAATATATAAAAAAATCTAAGAAATATCGTCTCACGAACAGTCATATCTACCCATTGATATATCTACATATCTAAAAGCAGCAGCAGAGCTTTTTGTGAAAGAGTTCGTCCAAGGAAGTACTGCTACCTTACCTATTTCTGTCGTCAAGCAATAGTGTGAGCATTAGTGTGGACGAATTATTCGTCTTGTTACTTGGTATCATGAAAAATAACTAAGTAAATAGTAAGTCAGCTTCAAATCAGCATTTTAAAAGCAAACTTTTTGATAACGACACGTGTTCAAAATGAGCAATGCTAAACCGAAAATACATTCCCCGGAAAAATAGCTTAATACGAGTTACGCCATTTAGTAGAGCGACGACATTGCTAAGCTTTTTTATAAAATAATAAAAAAGACACCACATATTACCGCACTAGTCTTAATCAAAAAGTAAATTTAAAAACCTGTTTGTTACACACTCATGTTATTCAAACAATGTATGTATTTTAATGAACAATTATCGTCCCTACACACGCAAAAGTTGTTATTATGAAGTATTCCACCGGACAAAGGATGGATTCATTTTCGATATGCAAATTAGCGTGATAATGACATTTTGTAATATTCATGGAGAAGATAAGGAACGAAAAACGAACGAATTTACGTGTACTAGATATAGTCATTAACTTTCTTAGTCATTTAAATCGAGGTAGATTAGTTTAGATTCTCAAGCAACGTGCTATACAAATAACGTTTTTTTTCCTATTATGGCAACTTTATCTACCCCAGATAGAGACACTATTTTGCCAGTATCGAATTTAATGACATGGACGAAATTTTGGATGTGACCACATGACGTATTTGCAAATGCAGTGGTCCAAGTTTTAGTAATACTTGTAAAACAATTGTAGAAAGCGTCCTGGATTTATAGAAATAAATAAAAAGTTACAGCCTTAAATGTATGGATCCTCAGTTCTCACATCTTTTCTCACATCGGACCTTTCAAATCTGGGTAACTATTAAGATTACGCGTGCTTTTGCGTACGAACATTTAGTAAAGATGTATGTAAATGTTTTTACCAAAAATAACAGGTCATAGAACATTGCTGAAAACAATTACAATTATTTGGGAGTATTCTGATGATCCGCGACGAACGACGTAATTTTATTATTTGTGATACCAATAGTGACATGAGAAACAAGTTGTGTGCTTGGTAAGCGACATGCCCGTCCATAGCTGTTGCAGTGCCACTCAGAGCTTTAAATCGCAGATCTGAGGGACACTGCTACTGCACCTGTCGCCCAGAGACATACGTTGCCAAGTCCCATGTGCCATTTCAACAGCACCCTTACCATTCAAAACCGAAACACAGTAATTTTCACGTTACTGCTTATTCCCTGGACGAACTCTACAGCAACCAAAAAAGGAATGTCGTCGCAGCCACGACTTTCACAATCATTTTACAATAAAAACCAGTCAGTTAAACATAGAAACAGCGAATATCGTGATATTACTATTGTCATATCGCCAAGTGATAACAATGTCTCCGACATTAGTGCGTGATTTCTCACAAAAAACGATATTTTTTAACGAAGTAAGTTGCATATCTATAAAATATCATCGCCGCAGTAAAAAAATAAATTAATTAAATTTAAATTAAATTAATTAATTTAATTTAAATTTTAGCTTTTTTTCAGTAAAAGATATCGAAAAACATGTAGAAAACTTTTATCAAATATTGTTTGGCATGTAAAATCTATAATATTACGATTGTGTAATACGAGTATTTGTTAAAAGTATTTTCATTCAATAATACGAATAAAAACCGTTGAATGAACAATTTGCTCCTTTCTTATCCGAACTCTGACACCATATCGCTCAATATTAAACAAACCATCTCTATGGTAGTACGGTAGGGACTTAAAAAATACCCACCACACTATCAGTTGTTTGCTTAATTGTACGACGGGTCCCGCGGGATAACTTGTCACAAAGACGCGGCAGCATAGTATTGTGTATTTCATAATAAGCTCAACGAGGGGTATGGTTGACGAAGCATTTTTTTTATAATACCTCGTGACGAGGCAAACAAGTCGTGGGCCTGGCGGTAGCCGACACGTAACATTGTGGTTACTGTGCCATTCAGACCTTTAAAACGCAAATACATATATCTGAGGAGCACTGCCATTGCGCCCGTCACCCTGAGACGTAAGTGACAAGTCCCATGTGGCTGTAATTTTACCAGCACCCTTACCCTTCAAAACCGGAATGTTGTAATGTGAGCATTATTGCTTGGCGGCAGAAATATTTAAGACCGCAGTACATTCCTGGACGAACTCTTTCACAAGGAGTTGTACCGCTACTACATACATTTGTTATTACTGAAAAACTGACACGTTGTTTTCACATTAGTCATATTGCTTCTGGAAATTGTTTAACTGAGAATTCTTCAATGATTTTTGCAATTAAACTTGTCCTCCACGTTATTCATTAACTAATGTTTCCAATAACCATTACCAACATATCTTACCACTTAATAAAAAAATTGTTATTTCATCAATTACAGAGTTTTTTAACGAATAAATTTGAATATAAAAATTTTATGACCAAACTGAACCTGAAGATTATGTTTCATGAATATTTTTGGTACAAACAACTTACTTACTTAAATAAAAAAAATACTATCTAGTGCAAACGCACGTTATACAGGTACACGTATACATCTTTATAACAAAAATGTAACGTAGATTCTAATCGACATTTGTAAACCAGTTTCAAGTGAATTCGTAATGATTGTAAAATGAGAATGATATTATATTACAATTTATGCTAAAATAGAATTGAAAACCGATGTATGAATTTTTGCGTTGAATCCTTAAATATTTAAATTATTGTATTATTTCGTATGTTATTATTTCCCTAAATTTTATAACCAAGCCAAAAGTATAGTGACGATTTTAACATTATTTATAGTATTCTCAGAAAGATGTACTTCTGTTAGAAGCCTATTTGCCATTTTTGTTACAATTCAATACATTGTTACGAAAGACAACAAATCCATGACAAAATTCCAATGCAAATAACTTAAATTCTATTTAACGTGTTCTAGAAGCATCTCTATACCGACCTCAATAATAAAACATTATAAAATTACCTTAGGAGCAGGCGGCGGAGGCTCAGCCACATCCGAATCCCATTCCGAACTGAGATCATCACTCGAGGCTTCCGTAAAATCCTCTGTCCACGGCACGTTAGATAGAGAACTCCTCATCTGTTCATATCCAGGTGATAAAGTCTCCGGACCGTAGCCAGGAGGCAATGGACTAGATGCTCTACAATCGGCACAATTACACGGCTTAGGACCAAAAGTCTCTTTAGTATGAGAATCATCCTTCAATTCGGACTTGGAATTCCTCCTCGAATCGCGCTTTCTCGCACTTCTTGGTGATAGTCTATTGTTACACTGAGGAGGGATGTAATACCTTGGTTCAGACAGTCTTCTCCCATTATCTGGAGCCTCTATTTTAATAGGGGTAAGAGATATCTTCTTCACGGGCTGCTGATTGTCATCAGAAGGCTGATCATCCGACTCCATGGTGTAGCGTATTATGGGAATAGTGAACGTGAACAGTTCGGGGCACTCCGGCATTATTATTGATAATCACTTCACTGAAAACTGTCTTCCACCTGTTTTTGGTAGGAGGGTTAAAGACATCTTCAATAAGGTTACTATTTAAACTGTCACTTTGTAGCTCACGATCATTTGTTTTCGAGAGACGCGCGCGTCGTCGTCGCGCGCGCAGAGAACACTGCGTGTGCGACTTTAGTTCTTAACTTCGCGCTCTCGCAATATAACACGGGGGCTCTAGGTGCAATTAAATTAGCTATCGACCCGTAACCGTAAGATAATGCGGGTGATAATGACATTAATGACCAAAACGTGACCAAAATTTATATGCTACAATGTCCACAACAGCACAATTCGAGTGCATTCTACCGTACAGTGACGTCAATAAAAGTAATATTTTGCTCTTTAATTATCCTCATAATAATATTAACAACAATAATGAGTACCTGCTTTACAAATAATAATTCATGATTAGGTATTACAAAAACAATGGAATTCTTTAGTACATGGTAGATATATACAATACAAAAAATAGTTGATTTAAGTTCAAGAAGATATTTTGAACTTGATAAAAAATATATACATCTACATATTTATGTACTTTGCGTGTTTTTCAATGCCATACTGATGCCATAATGGTTTGTGTTAAATGTAAATATTTTATTAAACTATTCTCTATTCTCATAAATTCCATTAAATAGAATGTTTTTAATTCGTGGATAGATCTTACAAAAAGGTACATTATTATATGTATAATGAGATTAGGGCGGTGTATAACCATTATGTAAAAAGTATTATTGATGAGGCACTTTTGTAAACTCTTCGTGAATGACGCACTACAACTGAAGGTCTCAAAATAACAAGAATCTATGCAAACTAAGTTCGTGGCCTTTGAACAAACAACAATAGTATTTACAAACAATTGACATTTGTAAGACACTATTTAAATACCTGAATTAATATCATTCACAGACTTCGTATTCAAAAGAATAAAAATTCCACCGATCTCAACAAAATAGTCTCATATTTTCTTTCTGGTCTCTTCTGATACACTCCATTCCTTCTGATTTTGTGTGTTCCTCATCCAATTTATCTGTTATTTTGACAAGGTCGGCAGCGCATCAATTGTCTGCCTACGCTTCTATACCCTTCTCCGGGTTTCCACTCAATCACCATTCTACCGCATCTGTTTTTATCTATAGCCTGCCCACTACCACCTTCTACTGGCTATCACCTCTATGTCGATCAGACAGAACAATCTCTGTGTTTCTGAACCGAGAAAGAAACTCGAAAAAAGTAAGTCTTATTGTGTAGTATACTATGTTCTATGCCAACATAATCTATTCTAAAGCTCTCTAGGGTAGTAACAAGTCGTGCACCAGGTTATAAGAGACACGTCTATCCATGACAGTTGCAGTGCCACTCAGAGCTTTATATCGCAAAGATCTGAGGGGCACAGGCACTGCACCCGTCACTCAGAGACGTAAGTTGACAAGTCCCATGTGCCTATATTTTCACCAGCACCTTACCCTTCAAAACCCGATCTAAGTAATGCTCACATTACCGCTTGGCGGCAGAAATAGGTAAAGTGGCATTACCTACCTGGATAAAGATCCTCTTTCACGAGGTGCTATGCTGGCTGCCTAGCATCTTAGCTAAGTCGATCAGGTTGAACGAATCGGATCTCTGTTTCTGAATCGAGAAAAAAAATGAAAGAGATAAAAGAGATATCCAACATAGCCCTTTCAAAAGATTTCTGGACGACTTCGGTTCCCGCAGATTTCTTATTGTATTGTTGATAATTCCATATATACATACAGTGTAAGTAAAAACTTATATTCATTCATTTAATGATAACTTAAGTGTCGTTTAGCCTTTTTACTATTCAATCGCCTGTAAAAATGATGACAAAATGTAACACTTTATTACAAGTTGTTCATGTCTCAGGGGTGTAAAAAACACAGGTTCTTTTATAGAGAAAAATATTACATTGCATCGTCTTAGTTTAAATATGCAATAACGTAACTAGAAAGTAGATTTCTATGTAAGTAACACAGAAACCTACTCAATATTTGTGTGCAATCATTGTATACAGTATATTAGATTCCTACAATTTATTCATATCATGAGTAATCATATCATAAATCCGTACAAATTGACCCGTGAGTAAAATGTGCAATTTATACCATTTCAATAAATAACCTACCATCAATTTTAATACCAAGTTACCTCAAATTATCTTAAACACAAGTCATATCGGCTAAATCAGTGACAATCTGGACTTTGACTTATCTCATCAAATCACACCTGTAATGAACATCGTCATGCAACGTAACCGTAGGTGTTGGTTAATGCTTCTTTTGATTTTTTTATTGTATTAATTTTTTTTTTATATTTTGCGCTGAATATTTTGTGAACATATACAAGGTTATTTTTAAAATACTAATATCCATAAACAACAGCTTTTGTTCCATGACTTTTTACTAAACAATTTACCAAAATTAAACTTTTTCAGTTTATGTTGTATTTGGTACAATAAGTTCAAATATGCAACGACTCCCACACCCGTCCTGTACAGAGTTATTACTGTTTCGAGCGATCTATTTAAATGTATTTATTTTTGTAAGAATGTAAAATCTGATGAATAACTTATAAATTAAATAACCCTGTATATTTTGTTCTAAGTAGTGAGTTTCTGTAACTAGCCGTTTGTACTGTTTATCATCATATCAGACGATTACTGCTGAACATAGGCCTACCCCAAAGATTTCCAGACTAGCGGATCGGACGTGACGTGCATCTATCGGTTACCCACCGCCCTTCCCAGGTCATTCGTCCATCCAATAGGGGGCCGTCCCACTGAACGCCTTCCGGTTCGTGGTCTCCATTCGATAACTTTTCTGCCCCAACGGCCGTCAGTTCTACGAGCTATGTGCCCTGCCCACTGCCACTTCAACTTGCTAATCCTTAGAGCTATGTCAGTTACTTTCGTTCTTCTACGAATCTCTTTATTTCTGATTCGATCCATAGCTCGTTGAGTGACTTTGAGCTTTTTATGAGACCCATAGTAAGTGACCACGTCTTAGAGCCATAGGTACTGTTTGTAACATATTGTATAAGATGTATAAAAATGCTGTTTGGTGTTATTATTGATACAAAGATTGAACACACTCAAAAATTCCTTCTAAATAGTCCTTCTATCCGGCTGGACTTGAACCAGCGACTTTTTCGCGTATCGCGGGCTATCGCTCTCCCAACTGAGTCAACAGGCCTTACGAATTTCTCCATGAGCTTGCTGTATCTTTGTTTATGGTTTTAAATAAATAAACACAACAGACAATCGTAACAACCAACCTTTGAAATTGAACTACTTTATTTACCTTTCATCATCATCGTCATCAACCCATTTATACGTCCCACTGCTGGGCGCGGATCTCCTTTCAGACGAGAGCTTAGGCCCTACTCCGCGACGCTGGACCAATGCGGGTTGGGGATTTCACACGTTTTCCGAGGGTTGTGAACTTTCAACGTGCAAGTTTCATCACGATGCGTTCCTTCATCGAAAAGCTCATGACAAATTTCAAATTAAATTTTATATAATAAATTTCGAGAAACTCAGAGGTGCGAGTCCGGGTTCGAACCCATGACCCTCTGCTTGCGAGGCAGTAGGTCAAACCATTAGGCTACCATCGCCTTTTTTTAATCACCTTTACGTGTGTTTAATAAACCAACTCTCGCTTCAAGAGATTTTTCCTCTACTTCTACATCTTCAACAAAATGCATTCGAGGAAGAAATAAAACCAAATAATATCAAACGTTGTTTCTTTTTATATCAAACTGTATGGACCTTTTACACCTTGTGTATTTGCCTTTATATCTCTGTAGATTATATTTAATGTTATTGTCATTAGTTTCAACTTACAAGGAAGTGGATGTTTATGCGATAAGCAAAAATATAAAAATGTTGTTACTATAACGTTAAGATCTTAGTTTTGCGTTTAACTTCTTAATGAGAAGGAATTATCCAATCCACGTTGTTGTAAATAACGTAATATATAACCATGACTAATATTAGACAAAGCTATCACGCGTCTACACTTCCAGTTTTCGACTCTGGATAAAATAAAGTCAGAACTCGTTTGTTGTCAGAACACTATGTGATGCGTTGTCTATGGGACTCGCTCTCTCACTGCTATAACTCGGTAATTATTCTATTAAGAAGAATATCGAAGGCTCTTTCTTTACACACCCACCCATCTTTCATGAATCAACCTCATCGTCACTTTCCATAGGGTGAGATGGATGTCAAATGCACACTCATTTTTTAGTAGCAGTAGAGCTCCTTGTGAAAGAGTTCGTCCAGGGAAGTACACTGGCACATTACCTATTTTTGCCGCAAAGCGGTAATGCTCGTATTACAGTGTTCCGGTTTTGAAGATTAAGGGTGCTGGTGAACGTGACGGGCGCAATGGCAGTGTCCCTTCGGATCTATGCGATTTAAAAATCTGAGTGGCACTGTAGCTGCTATGGACAGGTGGTCGCTTACCACCAGGCATACTACTTGTTCGTCCCGGCACTTAATAACATAATAATAATAATGTTAGTATTTTTTCAGTCTCGTTTTTAATAATAATATACCATAAATAAATTCAACACAGATTGTGTTGAAACAGTACGCAGAAGTTGTATAATAAACTTCTATAAAGTTTTGTTTCACAGTTGTTTTAAACCTTGTAAATGGCAAATTTTGAATATCAATCGGAATCTTATTATCGAAGCGTATACTTTGCCCCTTAAATGAATTTGAGACTTTATGAAGACGGCTAAAAGAACAGCTAGTTTATTTTTATTCCTCGTATTAATGTTGTGTCTGTCACTATTTTTTATAATAAAAAAAATATTTTATATTTTGTATTAAGTTTAAATTTTATGTTAAAAAGTATCTAACTCAAACCAGACAATTAAGGAATGACCATAATTTATGCCTATACGAACCGCGAACCAACTACGGTACTAAGAATATTCGGTACGAAGGTTTATAACAATCTTCCAAAGCATATCAAAGAAATACACTTAAAAAAAACTAAAAAAAAAAGACACTAAACTTCCGCATTACAAAAAAAATATAATTCACCACCACAGGCAATAATTGCTATCAATCGTAACTCTGATAGCAACTGTGTATCCATACGTAATGTGATCACTCCACGCGGAGCCCTTGTTGTACAAATAAAATATTTCTGATTACCTTTATAAACAAAAAATAAAATAAAAATCTTATTGTTCGACTAACATAGTTATTACAAAACATAAATTTTAAGTCTAAGCAACAGCATTGTGAAAACGTGAATTTGTTCTGATATATATACCTATGTAATGTATCCGACTCTCGTTCGTTATTGTAAGCTTATTTATCTAGTATTTCTCATTGTAAGTGAATGTTTGTATTCTGTTTTGAGAAATAAATGTCTTAAGCCATATGTTTTTCTTCGTATACATAACATTTTCACAAATTTACTGTAATGTTAGTGTAGGAATGCTAATCTCTTTAAACTTATCTCTCAGACACTCAGGGGCCCAGAGTGAAAATTGCCTAACCGCACGTTTCTGCAGGACAAAGATTTTATTAATATCGGCGGTATTACCTCAAAGTGCAAAATGCCGTATGTCATTAAACTGTGAAAGTAGCTGAAGTAATTCGACGTCTGAAATTTTTCATATATTTTTTATCGCGTACACTGTAGAGCTAAGCCATTTTGATAACTTATTTTTTACATGGGGCGCACTATAAGTTTCCAGAATGAATAAGAAAAGAATGCTATGAATGGTCAGAAATGAATTTATTGTTTCTTAAAATATTCTCCGTTAGCGTTAATGCACTTTTTCATACGAATGAACCAATTTTGAAATCATTTATGCCACTCCTCCGTGACAAACTCTGAAACATATTTTTCATACTCTTCGACAGCCTCTTCAGGTGATGAAAATCGTTGACCGCGTAACTGGTTCTTAATTTTTGGAAATAAATAAAAGTCACAAGGTGCCAAGTCGGGGGGACTGTACGCGGGATGGCTCATAAGGTCAACGTTGTTCACCTTCAAAAATTCATCTGGCATTATCGTGGTTCAAGATGACACGGCGTTTACGGTTATTTTTACGGAGTTTGTCAATAACTTCCGGCAAACAAATGGTCGTGTACCAATCACTATTCACGATACAACTGTTCTCCAAAGCAACAATAGCCACGTATCCAGTTTTATAAAAAAGGAGCAATCATCCTTGTTTCGGCTCATCTCGAAAGACCCATACGTTCGATTGCTGCTTTGTTTTGGGATCGTAACTATAAATCCATGTTTCAACTGCCTCCGTGGCCGAACGGTTACCATGCCGGACTGCCACGCAGAGGTCCCAGGTTTGATTCCCGGGCCGGGAGAAATATTTGTATGGCCGACATTTATTTCTCTCGTGAATTTAGGTGTAATTTGTGTTTGTCTATATGTGTGTCCATGGCACCCGCGACACAGGGTTTCCCTAGTGCGGGACTATGTTGAGTGTTTGCATTATTATGTTTCGTCACCTGTTACTTTGTCCTACACCAAATTTGACGCCTCTTCGTTGAATCTGATAAGTATGGCATTGCACTAAGTGACGCGATCCGTTTTTTGAGCCTCTGTCAAATTGTGTGGGATCCACTGAGAGCACAACTTTTTCACACCCAAATGTTTGTGTAGTATTGATTGTATTTGACTCATGCCTATGCCTAAAGATGCTCAAATCTCATGGTATGTCACATGCCTGTCTGTTTTAATCATACGGCGCACAGCATCGATGTTTTTGTTGTTCACAACAGTGGACGGGCGACCATCACGAAATTCGTCACTGAGATTCACACGACCGCGTTTGAATTCTACAAACCAGCTATAAATAGTCGTCTTGCATGGTGCTTCATCGCCCAAAGCAGTTTGAAGCCGAGCGAAGCTCCGCTGAGCTATTGAAATACACTCATAGTCGTAGAAAATCATACTACGAAAATTTTCACGAATTAAATCCATGGTGATGTAGACAACCAATTTCTAAAATGACGCCACAATGTAAAAACAAGTGACAGTCAGATAAAACAAACTATATTATACAGCCAAAGTGTTCCATTTTCAAATGTTGTAATCACTTTTTAAATATTGTTTATGTAAGTGGCCAGTTCCGGAAACTTATAGTGCGCCCTATGTATACTGTATTATACCATATTGTACATTAAAAAATTATGTAACTTTGTACTATTTGATATTTATCATCATTTAAATTTTTCGTTTGGAATGTATTTTCCTGCAATTTTAGAAATATTATTATTACGTTATTATTCTAAGATTATTACTATCTTTTTTCTTTTATTACTTTCTCTTTTAAAATTTTTAATTTTTATTATTATTATTGTTACTTTTTGAATTTTTTGATTATTAGCATTCGATGGACCCTAAACTCACTATGTCACGTCATGCCGTTTTTTTCAGTGATATCCTGTAATTGGCAACACTAAATTGGTCATGTAAATTATTTTTTTAAGTTCTACAATGCATGCTGTTGGATGTCCTATATAAATAAATAAATACATATAAATGATTTCATACAATTGAATTACATAGCATGAATTCTTAAGATACCAACGCACTTGGTAAACTTCGCCTTGAGTAAATGTTATTCATTTGTTTAGCTTTATCTACCTCAGATATTTGTTTACAATGTGCAAGTACCTGAGCAAGTATTACTTTCTGGGATTAGATACAAAAGTTTGTCACTAGAGACATTGTAAATTGTACCGGTATAAGTACAGGGTCAAAAGCACGTCAAGCTTGACACTTAAGATTTAAATGCAAGTCTATGCCGCTTACGATAAGAACGGTCCAAAGTACAAAGTGTCAAGCTTGACGTGATCTTGACTGTACGTAAGTTGTATACGGCAATAGGGTCTGAAGTTTGGTTGGTTTTGGATGTCATTGTGCAGAAATCTAACCCATAAAATTATAATTTTTCTATTTCTATCATAAAATTATAATTATAATAAAATTATAATTTTTCTTATAATTTTTAACCGACTTCGAAACAAGGTGGAGGTTCTCAATTCGACTGTTGTTTTTGTATGTATGTATAACGCCATAAGTCTGTGAACCGATTTTAATGAATCTTTTTTTGTTGGAAAGAGGGTAAGAAAATATACCACCTCCAAGGGTGGCAAACTAGGGGCTGAATCCGGTTTCGCGATCTTTCCGTTAACCGATTTCAATAAAACTTGGCGAATAGATGTAATTCCAAGAACTTTTGAGGTCGGTTTTTTTAGTACTTTGTACTGAGATTATCAACGTTAAGTTACTTTGATTCGCAGAATATATATTTTGAAGATGATTATGGACTGGGTC